>NW_028323254.1:0-73758 GCF_984573655.1 Nuphar pumila | reverse complement strand
GGATTTTCAAATCCAGTTTTATAACTGGTCGGGATTTTCAAATCCAGTTTTAATAACTGGTCCGGATTTTCAAATTCAGTTTCTATAACTGGTCAGGATTTTCAAATCCAGTTTATATAACTGGTCGGAATTTTCAAATCCAGTTTTTATAACTGGTCGGGATTTTCAAATTCAGTGTTATAACTAGTCGGGATTTTCAACTCCAGTTTCTATAACTGGTCGGGATTTTGAAATCCAGTTTCTATAACTGGTTGGGATTTTCAAATCTAGTTTTTATAACTGGTCGGGATTTTCAAATCCAGTTTTATAACTGGTCGGGATTTTCAAATCTAGTTTCTATAACTGGTCGATATTTTCAAATCTAGTTTCTATAACTGGTCGGGATTTTCAAATCCAGTTTCTATAACTGGTCGGGATTTTCAAATCTAGTTTTTATAACTTGTCGGGATTTTCAAATCTAGTTTCTATAACTGGTCAGGATTTTCAAATCCAGTTTCTATAATTGGTCGGGATTTTAAAATCCAGTTTCTATAACTGGTCGGGATTTTCAAATCCAGTTTCTATAACTGGTCGGGATTTTCAAATCCAATTTTATAACTGGTCGGGATTTTCAAATCCAGTTTCTATAACTGGTCGGGATTTTCAAATCTAGTGTCATAACTGGTCGGAATTTTCAAATCCAGTTTTATAACTGGTCGGGATTTTCAAATCCATTTGCTATAACTGGTCGGGATTTTCAAATCTAGTTTTATAATTGGTCGGGATTTTCAAATCCAGTGTTATAACTGATGAGGATTTTCAAATTTAGTTTCTATAACTCGTCGGGATTTTCAAATCCAGTTTTTATAACTGGTCGGGATTTTCAAATTCAGTGTTATAACTGGTCGGGATTTTCAAATCCAGTTTCTATAACTGGTCGGGATTTTCAAATCCAATTTCTATAACTGGTCGGTATTTTGAAATCGAGTTTCTATAACTGGTCCGGATTTTCAAATCTAGTTTTTATAACTGGTCGGGATTTTCAAATCCAGTTTCTATAACTGGTCGGGATTTTCAAATCCAGTTTTATAACTGGTCGGGATTTTCAAATCTAGTTTCTATAACTGGTCGGGATTTTCAAATCCAGTTTCTATAACTAGTCGGGATTTTCAAATCAAGTTTCTATAACTGGTCTGTATTTTGAAATCCAGTTTATATAACTGGTCGGGATTTTCAAATCCAGTTTTTATAACTGGTCGGGATTTTCAAATCCAGTTTCTATAACTGGTCGAGATTTTCAAATCAAGTTTCTATAACTGGTCGGTATTTTGAAAGCCAGTTTCTATAACTGGTCGGAATTTTCAAATCCAGTTTTTATAACTGGTCGGGATTTTCAAATCCAGTTTCTATAACTGGTCAGGATTTTCAAATCCAGTTTTATAACTGGTCGGGATTTTCAAATCTAGTTTCTATAACTGGTCGGGATTTTCAAATCCAGTTTCTATAACTGGTCGGGATTTTCAAATCCAGTTTCTATATCTGGTCGGGATTTTCAAATCTAGTTTTTATAACTGGTCGGGATTTTCAAATCCAGTTTTTGTAACTAGTCGGGATTTTCAAAATTCAGTTTTTACAACTGGTCGGGATTTTCAAATCCAGTTTCTATAACTGGTCGGGATTTTCAAATCCAATTTTTATAACTGGTCGGGATTTTCAAATCCAGTTTCTATAACTGGTCGTCATTTCCAAATCTAGTGTCATAACTGGTCGGGATTTTCAAATCCAATTTCTATAACTGGTCGGGATTTTCAAATCCAGTTTTATAACTGGTCAGGATTTTCAAATACAGTTTCTATAACTGGTCGGGATTTTTAAATCTAGTTTTATAACTGGTTGGGATTTTCAAATCCAGATTTATAACTGGTCGGGATTTTCAAATCCAGTTTCTATAACAGATCCCGATTTTCAAATTTAGTTTTATAATTGGTCGGGATTTTCAAATCTAGTGTTATAACTGATCAGGATTTTCAAATCCAGTTTCTATAACTGGTCGGGATTTTCAAATCCAGTTTTTATAACTGGTCGGGATTTTCAAATCCAGTTTCTATAACTGGTGAGGATTTTCAAATCAAGTTTCTATAACTGGTCGGGATCTTTAAATCCAGTTTCTATAACTAGTTTTTATAACTGGTCGGGATTTTCAAATCCAGTGTTATAACTGATCAGGATTTTCAAATTCAGTTTCTATAACTCGTCGAGATTTTCAAATCCAGTTTTATAAATGGTCGGGATTTTCAAATCCATTTTCTATAACTGGTCGGGATTTTGAAATCCAGTTTTATAACTGGTCGGGATTTTCAAATCCATTTTCTATAACTGGTCGGGATTTTCAAATCTAGTTTTATAATTGGTCGGGATTTTCAAATCCGGTGTTATAACTGATCAGGATTTTCATATTCAGTTTCTATAACTCGTCGGGATTTTCAAATCCAGTTTTATAACTGGTCGGGATTTTCAAATCCAGTTTTTATAACTAGTCGGGATTTTCAAATTCAGTTTCTATAACTGGTCAGGATTTTCAAATTCAGTTTCTATAACTGGTCGGGATTTTCAAATTCAGTTTTTATAACTGGTCGGGATTTTCAAATTCAGTGTTATAACTGGTCGGGATTTTCAACTCTTGTTTCTATAACTGGTCGGGATTTTGAAATCCAGTTTCTATAACTGGTTGGGATTTTCAAATCCAGTTTTTATAACTTGTCGGGATTTTCAAATCCAGTTTCTATAACTGGTCGAGATTTTCAAATCCAGTTTTATAACTGGTCGGGATTTTTAAATCTATTTTCTATAACTGGTCGGGATTTTCAAATCTAGTTTTATAATTAGTCGGGATTTTCAAATCCAGTGTTATGACTGATCAGGATTTTCAAATCCAGTTTTTGTAACTGGTCGGGATTTTCAAAATTCAGTTTTTACAACTGGTCGGGATTTTCAAATCCAGATTCTATAACTGGTCGTGATTTCAAAATCTAGTGTCATAACTGGTCGGGATTTTTAAATCCAATTTCTATAACTGGTCGGGATTTTCAAATTCAGTGTTATAACTGGTCGGGATTTTCAAATCCAGTTTCTATAACTAGTCGGGATTTTCAAATCCAGTTTCTATAACTGGTCGGTATTTTGAAATCCAGTTTCTATAAGTTGTCGGGATTTTCAAATCCAGTTTTTATAACTGGTCGGGATTTTCAAATCCAGTTTCTATAACTGGTCGGGATTTTCAAATCCAGTTTTATAACTGGTCGGGATTTTCAAATCCAGTTTTTGTAACTGGTCGGGATTTTCAAAATTCAGTTTTTACAACTGGTCGGGATTTTCAAATCCAGTTTCTATAACTGGTCGTGATTTCAAATCCAATATCTATAACTGGTCGTGATTTCAAATCCAGTATCTATAACTGGTCGGAATTTTTAAATCTAGTGTCATAACTAGTCAGAGTTTTTAAATCCAGTTTTTAAAACTGGTCGGGATTTTCAAATCCAGTTTTATAACTGGTCAGGATTTTCAAATCCAGTTTCTATAACTGGTCGGGATTTTCAAATCCAGTTTCTATAACTGGTCGGGATTTTTAAATCCAGTTTTATAATTGGTCGGGATTTTCAAATCCAATTTTATAACTAGTCGGGATTTTCAAATCCAGTTTCTATAACTGGTCGGGATTTTCAAATCCAGTTTTATAATTGGTCGGAATTTTCAAATCTAGTGTTATAACTGATCATAATTTTCAAATCCAGTTTCTATAAATGGTCGGGATTTTCAAATTCAGTTTCTATAACAGGTCCCGATTTTCAAATCTAGTTTTATAATTGGTCGGGATTTTCAAATTCAGTGTTATAACTGATCAGGATTTTCAAATCCAGTTTCTATAACTGGTCGGGATTTTCAAATCCAATTTTATAACTGGTCGAGATTTTCAAATCTAGTTTTTATAACTGGTTGGGATTTTCAAATCCAGTTTCTATAACTGGTCAGGATTTTCAAATCAAATTTCTATAACTGGTCGATATTTTCAAATCCAGTTTTTATAACCGGTCGGGATTTTCAAATTCAGTGTTATAACTGGTCGGGATTTTCAAATCCAGTTTCTATAACTGGTCGGGATTTTCAAATCCAGTTTCTATAACTGGTCCGGATTTTGAAATCCAGTTTCTATAACTGGTCGGGATTTTCAATTCCAGATTTTATAACTGGTCGGGATTTTCAAATCCAGTTTCTATATCTGGTCGGGATTTTCAAATCCAGTTTCTATAACTAGTCGAGATTTTCAAATCCAGTTTCTATAACTGGTCGTGATTTTCAAATCCAGTTTCTATAACTGGTCGGGATTTTCAACTCTAGTTTTTATAACTGGTCGGGATTTTCAAATCTAGTTTTATAACTGGTCGGGATTTTCAAATCCATTTTCTATAACTGGTCGGGATTTTCAAATCTAGTTTTATAATTGGTCGGGATTTTCAAATCCAGTGTTATAACTGATCAGGATTTTCAAATTCAGTTTCTATAACTCGTCGGGATTTTCAAATCCAGTTTTATAACTGGTCGGGATTTTCAAATCCAGTTTTAATAACTGATCAGGATTTTCAAATTCAGTTTCTATAACTGGTCAAGATTTTCAAATCCAGTTTTATAACTGGTCGGGATTTTCAAATCCAGTTTCTATAACTGGTCGGGATTTTCAAATCTAGTTTCTATAACTGGTAGGGATTTTCAAATCCAGTTTCTATAACTGGTGGGGATTTTCAAATCCAGTTTCTATAACTGGTCGGGATTTTCAAATCTAGTTTTTATAACTGGTCGGGATTTTCAAATCCAGTTTTTGTAACTGGTCGGGATTTTCAAAATTCAGTTTTTACAACTGGTCGGGATTTTCAAATCCAGTTTCTATAACTGGTCGTGATTTCAAATCCAGTATCTATAACTGGTCGTGATTTCAAATACAGTATCTATAACTGGTCGGAATTTTTAAATCTAGTGTCATAACTAGTCAGAGTTTTTAAATCCAGTTTTTAAAACTGGTCGGGATTTTCAAATCTAGTTTTATAACTGGTCAGGATTTTCAAATCCAGTTTCTATAACTGGTCGGGATTTTCAAATCCAGTTTCTATAACTGGTCGGGATTTTTAAATCCAGTTTTATAATTGGTCGGGATTTTCAAATCCAATTTTATAACTAGTCGGGATTTTCAAATCCAGTTTCTATAACTGGTCGGGATTTTCAAATCCAGTTTTATAATTGGTCGGAATTTTCAAATCTAGTGTTATAACTGATCATAATTTTCAAATCCAGTTTCTATAAATGGTCGGGATTTTCAAATTCAGTTTCTATAACAGGTCCCGATTTTCAAATCTAGTTTTATAATTGGTCGGGATTTTCAAATTCAGTGTTATAACTGATCAGGATTTTCAAATCCAGTTTCTATAACTGGTCGGGATTTTCAAATCCAATTTTATAACTGGTCGAGATTTTCAAATCTAGTTTTTATAACTGGTTGGGATTTTCAAATCCAGTTTCTATAACTGGTCAGGATTTTCAAATCAAATTTCTATAACTGGTCGGGATTTTCAAATCCAGTTTTTATAACCGGTCGGGATTTTCAAATTCAGTGTTATAACTGGTCGGGATTTTCAAATCCAGTTTCTATAACTGGTCGGGATTTTCAAATCCAGTTTCTATAACTGGTCCGGATTTTGAAATCCAGTTTCTATAACTGGTCGGGATTTTCAATTCCAGATTTTATAACTGGTCGGGATTTTCAAATCCAGTTTCTATATCTGGTCGGGATTTTCAAATCCAGTTTCTATAACTAGTCGAGATTTTCAAATCCAGTTTCTATAACTGGTCGTGATTTTCAAATCCAGTTTCTATAACTGGTCGGGATTTTCAACTCTAGTTTTTATAACTGGTCGGGATTTTCAAATCTAGTTTTATAACTGGTCGGGATTTTCAAATCCATTTTCTATAACTGGTCGGGATTTTCAAATCTAGTTTTATAATTGGTCGGGATTTTCAAATCCAGTGTTATAACTGATCAGGATTTTCAAATTCAGTTTCTATAACTCGTCGGGATTTTCAAATCCAGTTTTATAACTGGTCGGGATTTTCAAATCCAGTTTTAATAACTGATCAGGATTTTCAAATTCAGTTTCTATAACTGGTCAAGATTTTCAAATCCAGTTTCTATAACTGGTCGGAATTTTCAAATCCAGTTTTTATAACTGGTCGGGATTTTCAAATTCAGTGTTATAACTAGTCGGGATTTTCAACTCCAGTTTCTATAACTGGTCGGGATTTTGAAATCCAGTTTCTATAACTGGTTGGGATTTTCAAATCCAGTTTTTATAACTGGTCGGGATTTTCAAATCCAGTTTTATAACTGGTCGGGATTTTCAAATCTAGTTTCTATAACTGGTCGATATTTTCAAATCTAGTTTCTATAACTGGTCGGGATTTTCAAATCCAGTTTCTATAACTGGTCGGGATTTTCAAATCTAGTTTTTATAACTTGTCGAGATTTTCAAATCCAGTTTTTATAACTGGTCGGAATTTTCAAATTCAGTGTTATAACTGGTCGGGATTTTCAACTCCAGTTTCTATTATTGGTCGGGATTTTGAAATCCAGTTTCTATAACTGGTTGGGATTTTCAAATCCAGTTTTTATAACTCGTCGGGATTTTCAAATCCAGTTTCTATAACTGGTCGAGATTTTCAAATCCAGTTTCTATAATTGGTCGGGATTTTAAAATCCAGTTTCTATAACTGGTCGATATTTTCAAATCTAGTTTCTATAACTGGTCGGGATTTTCAAATCCAGTTTTTATAACTGGTCGGGATTTTCAAATCTTGTTTCTATAACTAGTCGGGATTTTCAAATCCAGTTTCTATAACTGGTCGGGATTTTCAAATCCAGTTTCTATAACTGGTCGGGATTTTCAAATCCAGTTTCTATAACTGGTCGGGATTTTGAAATCCAGTTTCTATAACTGGTCGGGATTTTCAATTCCAGATTTTATAACTGGTCGGGATTTTCAAATCCAGAGGTTATATCTGGTCGGGATTTTCAAATCCAATTTATATAACTGGCGAGATTTTCAAATCCAGTTTCTATAACTGGTCGTGATTTTCAAATCCAGTTTCTATAACTCGTCGGGATTTTCAACTCTAGTTTTTATAACTGGTCGGGATTTTCAAATCCAGTTTTATAACTGGTCGGGATTTTCAAATCCATTTTCTATAACTGGTCGGCATTTTCAAATCTAGTTTTATAATTGGTCGGGATTTTCAAATCCAGTGTTATAACTGATCAGGATTTTCAAATTCAGTTTCTATAACTCGTCGGGATTTTCAAATCCAGTTTTATAACTGGTCGGGATTTTCAAATCCAGTTTTAATAACTGGTCGGGATTTTCAAATTCAGTTTCTATAACTGGTCAGGATTTTCAAATCCAGTTTATATAACTGGTCGGAATTTTCAAATCCAGTTTTTATAACTGGTCGGGATTTTCAAATTCAGTGTTATAACTAGTCGGGATTTTCAACTCCAGTTTCTATAACTGGTCGGGATTTTGAAATCCAGTTTCTATAACTGGTTGGGATTTTCAAATCTAGTTTTTATAACTGGTCGGGATTTTCAAATCCAGTTTTATAACTGGTCGGGATTTTCAAATCTAGTTTCTATAACTGGTCGATATTTTCAAATCTAGTTTCTATAACTGGTCGGGATTTTCAAATCCAGTTTCTATAACTGGTCGGGATTTTCAAATCTAGTTTTTATAACTTGTCGGGATTTTCAAATCTAGTTTCTATAACTGGTCAGGATTTTCAAATCCAGTTTCTATAATTGGTCGGGATTTTAAAATCCAGTTTCTATAACTGGTCGGGATTTTCAAATCCAGTTTCTATAACTGGTCGGGATTTTCAAATCCAATTTTATAACTGGTCGGGATTTTCAAATCCAGTTTCTATAACTGGTCGGGATTTTCAAATCTAGTGTCATAACTGGTCGGAATTTTCAAATCCAGTTTTATAACTGGTCGGGATTTTCAAATCCATTTGCTATAACTGGTCGGGATTTTCAAATCTAGTTTTATAATTGGTCGGGATTTTCAAATCCAGTGTTATAACTGATGAGGATTTTCAAATTTAGTTTCTATAACTCGTCGGGATTTTCAAATCCAGTTTTTATAACTGGTCGGGATTTTCAAATTCAGTGTTATAACTGGTCGGGATTTTCAAATCCAGTTTCTATAACTGGTCGGGATTTTCAAATCCAATTTCTATAACTGGTCGGTATTTTGAAATCGAGTTTCTATAACTGGTCCGGATTTTCAAATCTAGTTTTTATAACTGGTCGGGATTTTCAAATCCAGTTTCTATAACTGGTCGGGATTTTCAAATCCAGTTTTATAACTGGTCGGGATTTTCAAATCTAGTTTCTATAACTGGTCGGGATTTTCAAATCCAGTTTCTATAACTGGTCGGGATTTTCAAATCAAGTTTCTATAACTGGTCTGTATTTTGAAATCCAGTTTATATAACTGGTCGGGATTTTCAAATCCAGTTTTTATAACTGGTCGGGATTTTCAAATCCAGTTTCTATAACTGGTCGAGATTTTCAAATCAAGTTTCTATAACTGGTCGGTATTTTGAAAGCCAGTTTCTATAACTGGTCGGGATTTTCAAATCCAGTTTTTATAACTGGTCGGGATTTTCAAATCCAGTTTCTATAACTGGTCAGGATTTTCAAATCCAGTTTTATAACTGGTCGGGATTTTCAAATCTAGTTTCTATAACTGGTCGGGATTTTCAAATCCAGTTTCTATAACTGGTCGGGATTTTCAAATCCAGTTTCTATATCTGGTCGGGATTTTCAAATCTAGTTTTTATAACTGGTCGGGATTTTCAAATCCAGTTTTTGTAACTAGTCGGGATTTTCAAAATTCAGTTTTTACAACTGGTCGGGATTTTCAAATCCAGTTTCTATAACTGGTCGGGATTTTCAAATCCAATTTTTATAACTGGTCGGGATTTTCAAATCCAGTTTCTATAACTGGTCGTCATTTCCAAATCTAGTGTCATAACTGGTCGGGATTTTCAAATCCAATTTCTATAACTGGTCGGGATTTTCAAATCCAGTTTTATAACTGGTCAAGATTTTCAAATACAGTTTCTATAACTGGTCGGGATTTTTAAATCTAGTTTTATAACTGGTTGGGATTTTCAAATCCAGATTTATAACTGGTCGGGATTTTCAAATCCAGTTTCTATAACAGATCCCGATTTTCAAATTTAGTTTTATAATTGGTCGGGATTTTCAAATCTAGTGTTATAACTGATCAGGATTTTCAAATCCAGTTTCTATAACTGGTCGGGATTTTCAAATCCAGTTTTTATAACTGGTCGGGATTTTCAAATCCAGTTTCTATAACTGGTGAGGATTTTCAAATCAAGTTTCTATAACTGGTCGGGATCTTTAAATCCAGTTTCTATAACTAGTTTTTATAATTGGTCGGGATTTTCAAATCCAGTGTTATAACTGATCAGGATTTTCAAATTCAGTTTCTATAACTCGTCGAGATTTTCAAATCCAGTTTTATAAATGGTCAGGATTTTCAAATCCATTTTCTATAACTGGTCGGGATTTTGAAATCCAGTTTTATAACTGGTCGGGATTTTCAAATCCATTTTCTATAACTGGTCGGGATTTTCAAATCTAGTTTTATAATTGGTCGGGATTTTCAAATCCGGTGTTATAACTGATCAGGATTTTCATATTCAGTTTCTATAACTCGTCGGGATTTTCAAATCCAGTTTTATAACTGGTCGGGATTTTCAAATCCAGTTTTTATAACTAGTCGGGATTTTCAAATTCAGTTTCTATAACTGGTCAGGATTTTCAAATTCAGTTTCTATAACTGGTCGGGATTTTCAAATTCAGTTTTTATAACTGGTCGGGATTTTCAAATTCAGTGTTATAACTGGTCGGGATTTTCAACTCTTGTTTCTATAACTGGTCGGGATTTTGAAATCCAGTTTCTATAACTGGTTGGGATTTTCAAATCCAGTTTTTATAACTTGTCGGGATTTTCAAATCCAGTTTCTATAACTGGTCGAGATTTTCAAATCCAGTTTTAGAACTGGTCGGGATTTTTAAATCTATTTTCTATAACTGGTCGGGATTTTCAAATCTAGTTTTATAATTAGTCGGGATTTTCAAATCCAGTGTTATGACTGATCAGGATTTTCAAATCCAGTTTTTGTAACTGGTCGGGATTTTCAAAATTCAGTTTTTACAACTGGTCGGGATTTTCAAATCCAGATTCTATAACTGGTCGTGATTTCAAAATCTAGTGTCATAACTGGTCGGGATTTTTAAATCCAATTTCTATAACTGGTCGGGATTTTCAAATTCAGTGTTATAACTGGTCGGGATTTTCAAATCCAGTTTCTATAACTGGTCGGGATTTTCAAATCCAGTTTCTATAACTGGTCGGTATTTTGAAATCCAGTTTCTATAAGTTGTCGGGATTTTCAAATCCAGTTTTTATAACTGGTCGGGATTTTCAAATCCAGTTTCTATAACTGGTCGGGATTTTCAACTCTAGTTTTTATAACTGGTCGGGATTTTCAAATCTAGTTTTATAACTGGTCGGGATTTTCAAATCCATTTTCTATAACTGGTCGGGATTTTCAAATCTAGTTTTATAATTGGTCGGGATTTTCAAATCCAGTGTTATAACTGATCAGGATTTTCAAATTCAGTTTCTATAACTCGTCGGGATTTTCAAATCCAGTTTTATAACTGGTCGGGATTTTCAAATCCAGTTTTAATAACTGATCAGGATTTTCAAATTCAGTTTCTATAACTGGTCAAGATTTTCAAATCCAGTTTCTATAACTGGTCGGAATTTTCAAATCCAGTTTTTATAACTGGTCGGGATTTTCAAATTCAGTGTTATAACTAGTCGGGATTTTCAACTCCAGTTTCTATAACTGGTCGGGATTTTGAAATCCAGTTTCTATAACTGGTTGGGATTTTCAAATCCAGTTTTTATAACTGGTCGGGATTTTCAAATCCAGTTTTATAACTGGTCGGGATTTTCAAATCTAGTTTCTATAACTGGTCGATATTTTCAAATCTAGTTTCTATAACTGGTCGGGATTTTCAAATCCAGTTTCTATAACTGGTCGGGATTTTCAAATCTAGTTTTTATAACTTGTCGAGATTTTCAAATCCAGTTTTTATAACTGGTCGGAATTTTCAAATTCAGTGTTATAACTGGTCGGGATTTTCAACTCCAGTTTCTATTATTGGTCGGGATTTTGAAATCCAGTTTCTATAACTGGTTGGGATTTTCAAATCCAGTTTTTATAACTCGTCGGGATTTTCAAATCCAGTTTCTATAACTGGTCGAGATTTTCAAATCCAGTTTCTATAATTGGTCGGGATTTTAAAATCCAGTTTCTATAACTGGTCGATATTTTCAAATCTAGTTTCTATAACTGGTCGGGATTTTCAAATCCAGTTTTTATAACTGGTCGGGATTTTCAAATCTTGTTTCTATAACTAGTCGGGATTTTCAAATCCAGTTTCTATAACTGGTCGGGATTTTCAAATCCAGTTTCTATAACTGGTCGGGATTTTCAAATCCAGTTTCTATAACTGGTCGGGATTTTGAAATCCAGTTTCTATAACTGGTCGGGATTTTCAATTCCAGATTTTATAACTGGTCGGGATTTTCAAATCCAGAGGTTATATCTGGTCGGGATTTTCAAATCCAATTTATATAACTGGCGAGATTTTCAAATCCAGTTTCTATAACTGGTCGTGATTTTCAAATCCAGTTTCTATAACTCGTCGGGATTTTCAACTCTAGTTTTTATAACTGGTCGGGATTTTCAAATCCAGTTTTATAACTGGTCGGGATTTTCAAATCCATTTTCTATAACTGGTCGGCATTTTCAAATCTAGTTTTATAATTGGTCGGGATTTTCAAATCCAGTGTTATAACTGATCAGGATTTTCAAATTCAGTTTCTATAACTCGTCGGGATTTTCAAATCCAGTTTTATAACTGGTCGGGATTTTCAAATCCAGTTTTAATAACTGGTCGGGATTTTCAAATTCAGTTTCTATAACTGGTCAGGATTTTCAAATCCAGTTTATATAACTGGTCGGAATTTTCAAATCCAGTTTTTATAACTGGTCGGGATTTTCAAATTCAGTGTTATAACTAGTCGGGATTTTCAACTCCAGTTTCTATAACTGGTCGGGATTTTGAAATCCAGTTTCTATAACTGGTTGGGATTTTCAAATCTAGTTTTTATAACTGGTCGGGATTTTCAAATCCAGTTTTATAACTGGTCGGGATTTTCAAATCTAGTTTCTATAACTGGTCGATATTTTCAAATCTAGTTTCTATAACTGGTCGGGATTTTCAAATCCAGTTTCTATAACTGGTCGGGATTTTCAAATCTAGTTTTTATAACTTGTCGGGATTTTCAAATCTAGTTTCTATAACTGGTCAGGATTTTCAAATCCAGTTTCTATAATTGGTCGGGATTTTAAAATCCAGTTTCTATAACTGGTCGGGATTTTCAAATCCAGTTTCTATAACTGGTCGGGATTTTCAAATCCAATTTTATAACTGGTCGGGATTTTCAAATCCAGTTTCTATAACTGGTCGGGATTTTCAAATCTAGTGTCATAACTGGTCGGAATTTTCAAATCCAGTTTTATAACTGGTCGGGATTTTCAAATCCATTTGCTATAACTGGTCGGGATTTTCAAATCTAGTTTTATAATTGGTCGGGATTTTCAAATCCAGTGTTATAACTGATGAGGATTTTCAAATTTAGTTTCTATAACTCGTCGGGATTTTCAAATCCAGTTTTTATAACTGGTCGGGATTTTCAAATTCAGTGTTATAACTGGTCGGGATTTTCAAATCCAGTTTCTATAACTGGTCGGGATTTTCAAATCCAATTTCTATAACTGGTCGGTATTTTGAAATCGAGTTTCTATAACTGGTCCGGATTTTCAAATCTAGTTTTTATAACTGGTCGGGATTTTCAAATCCAGTTTCTATAACTGGTCGGGATTTTCAAATCCAGTTTTATAACTGGTCGGGATTTTCAAATCTAGTTTCTATAACTGGTCGGGATTTTCAAATCCAGTTTCTATAACTGGTCGGGATTTTCAAATCAAGTTTCTATAACTGTTCTGTATTTTGAAATCCAGTTTATATAACTGGTCGGGATTTTCAAATCCAGTTTTTATAACTGGTCGGGATTTTCAAATCCAGTTTCTATAACTGGTCGAGATTTTCAAATCAAGTTTCTATAACTGGTCGGTATTTTGAAAGCCAGTTTCTATAACTGGTCGGGATTTTCAAATCCAGTTTTTATAACTGGTCGGGATTTTCAAATCCAGTTTCTATAACTGGTCAGGATTTTCAAATCCAGTTTTATAACTGGTCGGGATTTTCAAATCTAGTTTCTATAACTGGTCGGGATTTTCAAATCCAGTTTCTATAACTGGTCGGGATTTTCAAATCCAGTTTCTATATCTGGTCGGGATTTTCAAATCTAGTTTTTATAACTGGTCGGGATTTTCAAATCCAGTTTTTGTAACTAGTCGGGATTTTCAAAATTCAGTTTTTACAACTGGTCGGGATTTTCAAATCCAGTTTCTATAACTGGTCGGGATTTTCAAATCCAATTTTTATAACTGGTCGGGATTTTCAAATCCAGTTTCTATAACTGGTCGTCATTTCCAAATCTAGTGTCATAACTGGTCGGGATTTTCAAATCCAATTTCTATAACTGGTCGGGATTTTCAAATCCAGTTTTATAACTGGTCAGGATTTTCAAATACAGTTTCTATAACTGGTCGGGATTTTTAAATCTAGTTTTATAACTGGTTGGGATTTTCAAATCCAGATTTATAACTGGTCGGGATTTTCAAATCCAGTTTCTATAACAGATCCCGATTTTCAAATTTAGTTTTATAATTGGTCGGGATTTTCAAATCTAGTGTTATAACTGATCAGGATTTTCAAATCCAGCTTCTATAACTGGTCGGGATTTTCAAATCCAGTTTTTATAACTGGTCGGGATTTTCAAATCCAGTTTCTATAACTGGTGAGGATTTTCAAATCAAGTTTCTATAACTGGTCGGGATCTTTAAATCCAGTTTGTATAACTAGTTTTTATAATTGGTCGGGATTTTCAAATCCAGTGTTATAACTGATCAGGATTTTCAAATTCAGTTTCTATAACTCGTCGAGATTTTCAAATCCAGTTTTATAAATGGTCGGGATTTTCAAATCCATTTTCTATAACTGGTCGGGATTTTGAAATCCAGTTTTATAACTGGTCGGGATTTTCAAATCCATTTTCTATAACTGGTCGGGATTTTCAAATCTAGTTTTATAATTGGTCGGGATTTTCAAATCCGGTGTTATAACTGATCAGGATTTTCATATTTAGTTTCTATAACTCGTCGGGATTTTCAAATCCAGTTTTATAACTGGTCGGGATTTTCAAATCCAGTTTTTATAACTAGTCGGGATTTTCAAATTCAGTTTCTATAACTGGTCAGGATTTTCAAATTCAGTTTCTATAACTGGTCGGGATTTTCAAATTCAGTTTTTATAACTGGTCGGGATTTTCAAATTCAGTGTTATAACTGGTCGGGATTTTCAACTCTTGTTTCTATAACTGGTCGGGATTTTGAAATCCAGTTTCTATAACTGGTTGGGATTTTCAAATCCAGTTTTTATAACTTGTCGGGATTTTCAAATCCAGTTTCTATAACTGGTCGAGATTTTCAAATCCAGTTTTATAACTGGTCGGGATTTTTAAATCTATTTTCTATAACTGGTCGGGATTTTCAAATCTAGTTTTATAATTAGTCGGGATTTTCAAATCCAGTGTTATGACTGATCAGGATTTTCAAATCCAGTTTTTGTAACTGGTCGGGATTTTCAAAATTCAGTTTTTACAACTGGTCGGGATTTTCAAATCCAGATTCTATAACTGGTCGTGATTTCAAAATCTATTGTCATAACTGGTCGGGATTTTTAAATCCAATTTCTATAACTGGTCGGGATTTTCAAATTCAGTGTTATAACTGGTCGGGATTTTTAAATCCAGTTTCTATAACTGGTCGGGATTTTCAAATCCAGTTTCTATAACTGGTCGGTATTTTGAAATCCAGTTTCTATAAGTTGTCGGGATTTTCAAATCCAGTTTTTATAACTGGTCGGGATTTTCAAATCCAGTTTCTATAACTGGTCGGGATTTTCAAATCCAGTTTTATAACTGGTCGGGATTTTCAAATCCAGTTTTTGTAACTGGTCGGGATTTTCAAAATTCAGTTTTTACAACTGGTCGGGATTTTCAAATCCAGTTTCTATAACTGGTCGTGATTTCAAATCCAATATCTATAACTGGTCGTGATTTCAAATCCAGTATCTATAACTGGTCGGAATTTTTAAATCTAGTGTCATAACTAGTCAGAGTTTTTAAATCCAGTTTTTAAAACTGGTCGGGATTTTCAAATCCAGTTTTATAACTGGTCAGGATTTTCAAATCCAGTTTCTATAACTGGTCGGGATTTTCAAATCCAGTTTCTATAACTGGTCGGGATTTTAAATCCAGTTTTATAATTGGTCGGGATTTTCAAATCCAATTTTATAACTAGTCGGGATTTTCAAATCCAGTTTATATAACTGGTCGGGATTTTCAAATCCAGTTTTATAATTGGTCGGAATTTTCAAATCTAGTGTTATAACTGATCATAATTTTCAAATCCAGTTTCTATAAATGGTCGGGATTTTCAAATTCAGTTTCTATAACAGGTCCCGATTTTCAAATCTAGTTTTATAATTGGTCGGGATTTTCAAATTCAGTGTTATAACTGATCAGGATTTTCAAATCCAGTTTCTATAACTGGTCGGGATTTTCAAATCCAATTTTATAACTGGTCGAGATTTTCAAATCTAGTTTTTATAACTGGTTGGGATTTTCAAATCCAGTTTCTATAACTGGTCAGGATTTTCAAATCAAATTTCTATAACTGGTCGGGATTTTCAAATCCAGTTTTTATAACCGGTCGGGATTTTCAAATTCAGTGTTATAACTGGTCGGGATTTTCAAATCCAGTTTCTATAACTGGTCGGGATTTTCAAATCCAGTTTCTATAACTGGTCCGGATTTTGAAATCCAGTTTCTATAACTGGTCGGGATTTTCAATTCCAGATTTTATAACTGGTCGGGATTTTCAAATCCAGTTTCTATATCTGGTCGGGATTTTCAAATCCAGTTTCTATAACTAGTCGAGATTTTCAAATCCAGTTTCTATAACTGGTCGTGATTTTCAAATCCAGTTTCTATAACTGGTCGGGATTTTCAACTCTAGTTTTTATAACTGGTCGGGATTTTCAAATCTAGTTTTATAACTGGTCGGGATTTTCAAATCCATTTTCTATAACTGGTCGGGATTTTCAAATCTAGTTTTATAATTGGTCGGGATTTTCAAATCCAGTGTTATAACTGATCAGGATTTTCAAATTCAGTTTCTATAACTCGTCGGGATTTTCAAATCCAGTTTTATAACTGGTCGGGATTTTCAAATCCAGTTTTAATAACTGATCAGGATTTTCAAATTCAGTTTCTATAACTGGTCAAGATTTTCAAATCCAGTTTTATAACTGGTCGGGATTTTCAAATCCAGTTTCTATAACTGGTCGGGATTTTCAAATCTAGTTTCTATAACTGGTAGGGATTTTCAAATCCAGTTTCTATAACTGGTGGGGATTTTCAAATTCAGTTTCTATAACTGGTCGGGATTTTCAAATCTAGTTTTTATAACTGGTCGGGATTTTCAAATCCAGTTTTTGTAACTGGTCGGGATTTTCAAAATTCAGTTTTTACAACTGGTCGGGATTTTCAAATCCAGTTTCTATAACTGGTCGTGATTTCAAATCCAGTATCTATAACTGGTCGTGATTTCAAATACAGTATCTATAACTGGTCGGAATTTTTAAATCTAGTGTCATAACTAGTCAGAGTTTTTAAATCCAGTTTTTAAAACTGGTCGGGATTTTCAAATCCAGTTTTATAACTGGTCAGGATTTTCAAATCCAGTTTCTATAACTGGTCGGGATTTTCAAATCCAGTTTCTATAACTGGTCGGGATTTTTAAATCCAGTTTTATAATTGGTCGGGATTTTCAAATCCAATTTTATAACTAGTCGGGATTTTCAAATCCAGTTTCTATAACTGGTCGGGATTTTCAAATCCAGTTTTATAATTGGTCGGAATTTTCAAATCTAGTGTTATAACTGATCATAATTTTCAAATCCAGTTTCTATAAATGGTCGGGATTTTCAAATTCAGTTTCTATAACAGGTCCCGATTTTCAAATCTAGTTTTATAATTGGTCGGGATTTTCAAATTCAGTGTTATAACTGATCAGGATTTTCAAATCCAGTTTCTATAACTGGTCGGGATTTTCAAATCCAATTTTATAACTGGTCGAGATTTTCAAATCTAGTTTTTATAACTTGTTGGGATTTTCAAATCCAGTTTCTATAACTGGTCAGGATTTTCAAATCAAATTTCTATAACTGGTCGGGATTTTCAAATCCAGTTTTTATAACCGGTCAGGATTTTCAAATTCAGTGTTATAACTGGTCGGGATTTTCAAATCCAGTTTCTATAACTGGTCGGGATTTTCAAATCCAGTTTCTATAACTGGTCCGGATTTTGAAATCCAGTTTCTATAACTGGTCGGGATTTTCAATTCCAGATTTTATAACTGGTCGGGATTTTCAAATCCAGTTTCTATATCTGGTCGGGATTTTCAAATCCAGTTTCTATAACTAGTCGAGATTTTCAAATCCAGTTTCTATAACTGGTCGTGATTTTCAAATCCAGTTTCTATAACTGGTCGGGATTTTCAACTCTAGTTTTTATAACTGGTCGGGATTTTCAAATCTAGTTTTATAACTGGTCGGGATTTTCAAATCCATTTTCTATAACTGGTCGGGATTTTCAAATCTAGTTTTATAATTGGTCGGGATTTTCAAATCCAGTGTTATAACTGATCAGGATTTTCAAATTCAGTTTCTATAACTCGTCGGGATTTTCAAATCCAGTTTTATAACTGGTCGGGATTTTCAAATCCAGTTTTAATAACTGATCAGGATTTTCAAATTCAGTTTCTATAACTGGTCAAGATTTTCAAATCCAGTTTCTATAACTGGTCGGAATTTTCAAATCCAGTTTTTATAACTGGTCGGGATTTTCAAATTCAGTGTTATAACTAGTCGGGATTTTCAACTCCAGTTTCTATAACTGGTCGGGATTTTGAAATCCAGTTTCTATAACTGGTTGGGATTTTCAAATCCAGTTTTTATAACTGGTCGGGATTTTCAAATCCAGTTTTATAACTGGTCGGGATTTTCAAATCTAGTTTCTATAACTGGTCGATATTTTCAAATCTAGTTTCTATAACTGGTCGGGATTTTCAAATCCAGTTTCTATAACTGGTCGGGATTTTCAAATCTAGTTTTTATAACTTGTCGAGATTTTCAAATCCAGTTTTTATAACTGGTCGGAATTTTCAAATTCAGTGTTATAACTGGTCGGGATTTTCAACTCCAGTTTCTATTATTGGTCGGGATTTTGAAATCCAGTTTCTATAACTGGTTGGGATTTTCAAATCCAGTTTTTATAACTCGTCGGGATTTTCAAATCCAGTTTCTATAACTGGTCGAGATTTTCAAATCCAGTTTCTATAATTGGTCGGGATTTTAAAATCCAGTTTCTATAACTGGTCGATATTTTCAAATCTAGTTTCTATAACTGGTCGGGATTTTCAAATCCAGTTTTTATAACTGGTCGGGATTTTCAAATCTTGTTTCTATAACTAGTCGGGATTTTCAAATCCAGTTTCTATAACTGGTCGGGATTTTCAAATCCAGTTTCTATAACTGGTCGGGATTTTCAAATCCAGTTTCTATAACTGGTCGGGATTTTGAAATCCAGTTTCTATAACTGGTCGGGATTTTCAATTCCAGATTTTATAACTGGTCGGGATTTTCAAATCCAGAGCTTATATCTGGTCGGGATTTTCAAATCCAATTTATATAACTGGCGAGATTTTCAAATCCAGTTTCTATAACTGGTCGTGATTTTCAAATCCAGTTTCTATAACTGGTCGGGATTTTCAACTCTAGTTTTTATAACTGGTCGGGATTTTCAAATCCAGTTTTATAACTGGTCGGGATTTTCAAATCCATTTTCTATAACTGGTCGGCATTTTCAAATCTAGTTTTATAATTGGTCTGGATTTTCAAATCCAGTGTTATAACTGATCAGGATTTTCAAATTCAGTTTCTATAACTCGTCGGGATTTTCAAATCCAGTTTTATAACTGGTCGGGATTTTCAAATCCAGTTTTAATAACTGGTCGGGATTTTCAAATTCAGTTTCTATAACTGGTCAGGATTTTCAAATCCAGTTTATATAACTGGTCGGAATTTTCAAATCCAGTTTTTATAACTGGTCGGGATTTTCAAATTCAGTGTTATAACTAGTCGGGATTTTCAACTCCAGTTTCTATAACTGGTCGGGATTTTGAAATCCAGTTTCTATAACTGGTTGGGATTTTCAAATCTAGTTTTTATAACTGGTCGGGATTTTCAAATCCAGTTTTATAACTGGTCGGGATTTTCAAATCTAGTTTCTATAACTGGTCGATATTTTCAAATCTAGTTTCTATAACTGGTCGGGATTTTCAAATCCAGTTTCTATAACTGGTCGGGATTTTCAAATCTAGTTTTTATAACTTGTCGGGATTTTCAAATCTAGTTTCTATAACTGGTCAGGATTTTCAAATCCAGTTTCTATAATTGGTCGGGATTTTAAAATCCAGTTTCTATAACTGGTCGGGATTTTCAAATCCAGTTTCTATAACTGGTCGGGATTTTCAAATCCAATTTTATAACTGGTCGGGATTTTCAAATCCAGTTTCTATAACTGGTCGGGATTTTCAAATCTAGAGTCATAACTGGTCGGAATTTTCAAATCCAGTTTTATAACTGGTCGGGATTTTCAAATCCATTTGCTATAACTGGTCGGGATTTTCAAATCTAGTTTTATAATTGGTCGGGATTTTCAAATCCAGTGTTATAACTGATGAGGATTTTCAAATTTAGTTTCTATAACTCGTCGGGATTTTCAAATCCAGTTTTTATAACTGGTCGGGATTTTCAAATTCAGTGTTATAACTGGTCGGGATTTTCAAATCCAGTTTCTATAACTGGTCGGGATTTTCAAATCCAATTTCTATAACTGGTCGGTATTTTGAAATCGAGTTTCTATAACTGGTCGGGATTTTCAAATCTAGTTTTTATAACTGGTCGGGATTTTCAAATCCAGTTTCTATAACTGGTCGGGATTTTCAAATCCAGTTTTATAACTGGTCGGGATTTTCAAATCTAGTTTCTATAACTGGTCGGGATTTTCAAATCCAGTTTCTATAACTGGTCGGGATTTTCAAATCCAGTGTTATAACTGATCAGGATTTTCAAATCCAGTTTCTATAACTGGTCGGGATTTTCAAATCCAGTTTCTATATCTGGTCGGGATTTTCAAATCTAGTTTTTATAACTGGTCGGGTTTTTCAAATCCAGTTTTTGTAACTAGTCGGGATTTTCAAAATTCAGTTTTTACAACTGATCAGGATTTTCAAATCCAGTTTCTATAACTGGTCGGGATTTTCAAATCCAGTTTTTATAACTGGTCGGGATTTTCAAATCCAGTTTCTATAACTGGTGAGGATTTTCAAATCAAGTTTCTATAACTGGTCGGGATCTTTAAATCCAGTTTCTATAACTAGTTTTTATAATTGGTCGGGATTTTGAAATCCAGTGTTATAACTGATCAGGATTTTCATATTCAGTTTCTATAACTCGTCGGGATTTTCAAATCCAGTTTTATAACTGGTCGGGATTTTCAAATCCAGTTTTTATAACTAGTCGGGATTTTCAAATTCAGTTTCTATAACTGGTCAGGATTTTCAAATTCAGTTTCTATAACTGGTCGGGATTTTCAAATTCAGTTTTTATAACTGGTCGGGATTTTCAAATTCAGTGTTATAACTGGTCGGGATTTTCCACTCCTGTTTCTATAACTGGTCGGGATTTTGAAATCCAGTTTCTATAACTGGTTGGGATTTTAAAATCCAGTTTCTATAACTGGTCGGGATTTTCAAATCCAGTTTCTATAACTGGTCGAGATTTTCAAATCCAATTTTATAACTGGTCGGGATTTTCAAATCCAGTTTCTATAACTGGTCGGGATTTTCAAATCTAGTGTCATAACTGGTCGGAATTTTCAAATCCAGTTTTATAACTGGTCGGGATTTTCAAATCCATTTGCTATAACTGGTCGGGATTTTCAAATCTAGTTTTATAATTGGTCGGGATTTTCAAATCCAGTGTTATAACTGATGAGGATTTTCAAATTTAGTTTCTATAACTCGTCGGGATTTTCAAATCCAGTTTTTATAACTGGTCGGGATTTTCAAATTCAGTGTTATAACTGGTCGGGATTTTCAAATCCAGTTTCTATAACTGGTCGGGATTTTCAAATCCAATTTCTATAACTGATCGGTATTTTGAAATCGAGTTTCTATAACTGGTCGGGATTTTCAAATCTAGTTTTTATAACTGGTCGGGATTTTCAAATCCAGTTTCTATAACTGGTCGGGATTTTCAAATTCAGTTTTATAACTGGTCGGGATTTTCAAATGTAGTTTCTATAACTGGTCGGGATTTTCAAATCCAGTTTCTATAACTGGTCGGGATTTTCAAATCAAGTTTCTATAACTGGTCTGTATTTTGAAATCCAGTTTATATAACTGGTCGGGATTTTCAAATCCAGTTTTTATAACTGGTCGGGATTTTCAAATCCAGTTTCTATAACTGGTCGAGATTTTCAAATCAAGTTTCTATAACTGGTCGGTATTTTGAAAGCCAGTTTCTATAACTGGTCGGGATTTTCAAATCCAGTTTTTATAACTGGTCGGGATTTTCAAATCCAGTTTCTATAACTGGTCAGGATTTTCAAATCCAGTTTTATAACTGGTCGGGATTTTCAAATCTAGTTTCTATAGCTGGTCGGGATTTTCAAATCCAGTTTCTATAACTGGTCGGGATTTTCAAATCCAGTTTCTATATCTGGTCGGGATTTTCAAATCTAGTTTTTATAACTGGTCGGGATTTTCAAATCCAGTTTTTGTAACTAGTCGGGATTATCAAAATTCAGTTTTTACAACTGGTCGGGATTTTCAAATCCAGTTTCTATAATTGGTCGGGATTTTCAAATCCAATTTTTATAACTGGTCGGGATTTTCAAATCCAGTTTCTATAACTGGTCGTCATTTCCAAATCTAGTGTCATAACTGGTCGGGATTTTCAAATCCAATTTCTATAACTGGTCGGGATTTTCAAATCCAGTTTTATAACTGGTCAGGATTTTCAAATACAGTTTCTATAACTGGTCGGGATTTTTAAATCTAGTTTTATAACTGGTTGGGATTTTCAAATCCAGATTTATAACTGGTCGGGATTTTCAAATCCAGTTTCTATAACAGATCCCGATTTTCAAATTTAGTTTTATAATTGGTCGGGATTTTCAAATCTAGTGTTATAACTGATCAGGATTTTCAAATCCAGTTTCTATAACTGGTCGGGATTTTCAAATCCAGTTTTTATAACTGGTCGGGATTTTCAAATCCAGTTTCTATAACTGGTGAGGATTTTCAAATCAAGTTTCTATAACTGGTCGGGATCTTTAAATCCAGTTTCTATAACTAGTTTTTATAATTGGTCGGGATTTTCAAATCCAGTGTTATAACTGATCAGGATTTTCAAATTCAGTTTCTATAACTCGTCGGGATTTTCAAATCCAGTTTTATAAATGGTCGGGATTTTCAAATCCATTTTCTATAACTGGTCGGGATTTTGAAATCCAGTTTTATAACTGGTCGGGATTTTCAAATCCATTTTCTATAACTGGTCGGGATTTTCAAATCTAGTTTTATAATTGGTCGGGATTTTCAAATCCGGTGTTATAACTGATCAGGATTTTCATATTCAGTTTCTATAACTCGTCGGGATTTTCAAATCCAGTTTTATAACTGGTCGGGATTTTCAAATCCAGTTTTTATAACTAGTCGGGATTTTCAAATTCAGTTTCTATAACTGGTCAGGATTTTCAAATTCAGTTTCTATAACTGGTCGGGATTTTCAAATTCAGTTTTTATAACTGGTCGGGATTTTCAAATTCAGTGTTATAACTGGTCGGGATTTTCAACTCCTGTTTCTATAACTGGTCGGGATTTTGAAATCCAGTTTCTATAACTGGTTGGGATTTTCAAATCCAGTTTTTATAACTTGTCGGGATTTTCAAATCCAGTTTCTATAACTGGTCGGGATTTTCAAATCCAGTTTTATAACTGGTCGGGATTTTTAAATCTATTTTCTATAACTGGTCGGGATTTTCAAATCTAGTTTTATAATTAGTCGGGATTTTCAAATCCAGTGTTATGACTGATCAGGATTTTCAAATCCAGTTTTTGTAACTGGTCGGGATTTTCAAAATTCAGTTTTTACAACTGGTCGGGATTTTCAAATCCAGATTCTATAACTGGTCGTGATTTCAAAATCTAGTGTTATAACTGGTCGGGATTTTTAAATCCAATTTCTATAACTGGTCGGGATTTTCAAATCCAGTTTTATAACTGGTGAGGATTTTCATATGCAGTTTCTATAACTGGTCGGGATTTTTAAATCTAGTTTTATAACTGGTTGGGATTTTCAAATCCAGATTTATAACTAGTCGGGATTTTCAAATCCAGTTTCTATAACAGGTCCCGATTTTCAAATCTAGTTTTATAATTGGTCGGGATTTTCAAATCCAGTGTTATAACTGATCAGGATTTTCAAATCCAGTTTCTATAACTGGTCGGGATTTTCAAATCTAATTTTATAACCGGTCGAGATTTTAAAATGCAGTTTTTATAACTGGTCGGGATTTTCAAATCCAGTTTCTATAACTGGTCAGGATTTTCAAATCCAGTTTCTATAACTGGTCGGGATTTTCAAATCCAGTTTTATAACTGGTCGGGATTTTCAAATCCATTTTCTATAACTGGTCGGGATTTTCAAATATAGTTTTATAATTGGTCGGGATTTTCAAATCCAGTGTTATAACTGATCACGATTTTCAAATCCAGTTTCTATAACTGGTCGGGATTTTCAAATCCAGTTTTATAACTGGTCGGGATTTTCAAATCCAGTTTTTATAACCGGTCGGGATTTTCAAATTCAGTGTTATAACTGGTTGGGATTTTTAAATCCAGTTTCTATAACTGGTCGGGATTTTGAAATCCAGTTTCTATAACTGGTCGGGATTTTCAATTCCAGATTTTATAACTGGTCGGGATTTTCAAATCCAGTTTCTATAACTGGTCGGGATTTTCAAATCTAGTTTCTATAACTGGTCGAGATTTTCAAATCCAGTTTCTATAACTGATCGGGATTTTCAAATCCAGTTTCTATAACTGGTCGGAATTTTCAACTCCAGTTTTTATAACTGGTCGGGATTTTCAAATCCAGTTTTTATAACCGGTCGGGATTTTCAAATTCAGTGTTATAACTGGTCGGGATTTTAAAATCCAGTTTCTATAACTGGTCAGGATTTTCAAATCAAGTATCTATAACAGGTCAGGATTTTCAAATCTAGTGTCATAACTGGTCGGGATTTTTAAATCCAGTTTCTATAACTGGTCGGGATTTTCAAATCCAGTTTTATAACTGGTCAGGATTTTAAAATTCAGTTTCTATAACTGGTCGGGATTTTCAAATCCAGTTTCTATAACTGGTCGGGATTTTTAAATCCAGTTTTATAACTGGTTGGGATTTTCAAATCCAGTTTTATAACTGGTCGGGATTTTCAAATCCATTTTCTATAACTGGTCGGGATTTTCAAATCTAGTTTTATAATTGGTCGGGATTTTCAAATCCAGTGTTATAGCTGATGAGGATTTTCAAATTCAGTTTCTATAACTCGTCGGGATTTTCAAATCCAGTTTTATAACTGGTCGGGATTTTCAAATCCAGTTTTTATAACTGGTCGGGATTTTCAAATTCAGTTTCTATAACTGGTCAGGATTTTCAAATCCAGTCTCTATAACTGGTCGGGATTTTCAAATTCAGTTTTTATAACTGGTCGGGATTTTCAAATTCAGTGTTATAACTCGTCGGGATTTTCTACTCCAGTTTCTATAACTGGTCGGGATTTTGAAATCCAGTTTCTATAACTGGATGGGATTTTCAAATTCAGTTTTTATAACTGGTCGGGATTTTCAAATCCAGTTTCTATAACTGGTCGGGATTTTGAAATCCAGTTTTTATAACTGGTCGGGATTTTCAAATCCAGTGTTATAACTGATCAGGATTTTCAAATCCAGTTTCTATAACTGGTCGGGATTTTCAAATCCAGTTTTATAACTGGTCGGGATTTTCAAATCCAGTTTTTATAACTGGTCGGGATTTTTAAATCCAGTTTCTATAACTGGTCAGGATTTTCAAATCTAGTTTCTATAACTGGTCGGGATTTTCAAATCCAGTTTTTATAACTGGTCGGGATTTTCAAATCCAGTTTTTATAACTGGTCGGGATTTTCAAATCCAGTTTCTATAACTGGTCGGGATTTTCAAATCCAGTTTTATAACTGGTCGGGATTTTCAAATCCAGTTTTTATAACTGGTCGGGATTTTCAAATTCAGTGTTATAACTCGTCGGGATTTTCAACTCCAGTTTCTATAACTGGTCGGGATTTTGAAATCCAGTTTCTATAACTGGTTGGGATTTTGAAATTCAGTTTTTATAACTGGTCGGGATTTTCAAATCCAGTTTCTATAACTGGTCGGGATTTTCAAATCCAGTTTAAAAACTGGTTGGGATTTTCAAATCTAGTTTCTATAACTGGTCGATATTTTCAAATCCAGTTTATATAACTGATCGGAATTTTCAAATCCAGTTTCTATAACTGGTCGGGATTTTCAAATCTAGTTTTTATAACTGGTCGGGATTTTCAAATCCAGTTTCTATAACTGGTCAGGTTTTTCAAATCTAGTTTCTATAACTGGTCAAGACTTTAAAATCCAATTTCTATAACTGGTCGGGATTTTCAAATCCAGTTTCTATATCTGGTAGGGATTTTCAAATTAAGTTTTTATAACAGGACGGGATTTTCAAATCCAGTTTCTATAACTGGTAGGGATTTTCAAATCTAGTGTCATAACTGGTCGGGATTTTTAAATCCAGTTTCTATAACTGGTTGGGATTTTCAAATCTAGTTTTATAACTGGTCAGAATTTTCAAATCCAGTTTCTATAACTAGTCGGGATTTTCAAATCCAGTTTTATAACTGGTCGGGATTTTCAAATCCAGTTTCTATAACTGGACGGGATTTTTAAATCTAGTTTTATAACTGGTTGGGATTTTCAAATCCAGTTTTATAACTGGTCTGAATTTTCAAATGCAGTTTCTATAACTGGTCGAGATTTTCAAATCCAGATTTATAATTGGTCGGGATTTTCAAATCTAGTGTTATAACTGATCAGGATTTTCAAATCTAGTTTCTATAACTGGTCAGGATTTTCAAATCCAGTTTTATAACTGGTCGGGATTTTCAAATCTAGTTTTTGTAACTGGTCGAGATTTTCAAAATTCAGTTTTTACAACTGGTCGGGATTTTCAAACCCAGTTTCTATAACTGGTTGGGATTTTCAAATCCAGTTTCTATCACTGGTCGGGATTTTCAAATTCAGTTTCTATAACTGGTCGGGATTTTTAAATCTAGTGTCATAACTTGTTGGGATTTTCAAATCCAATTTCTATAACTGGTCGGGATTTTCAAATTCAGTTTTATAACTGGTCAGGATTTTGAAATCCAGTTTCTATAACTGGTCGGGATTTTCAAATCCAGTTTTATAACTAGTCGGGATTTTCAAATCCAATTTCTATAACTGGTCGGGATTTTTAAATCTAGTTTTTTAACTGGTTGGGATTTTCAAATCCAGATTTATAATTGGTCGGGATTTTCAAATCCAGTTTCTATAACAGGTCAGGATTTTCAAATCTAGTTTTATAATTGGTCGAGATTTTCAAATCCAGTGCTATAACTGGTCGGGATTTTCAAATCCAGTTTCTATAACTGGTCGGGATTTTCAAATCCAGTTTCTATAACTGGTCGGGATTTTCAAATCTAGTTTTATAACTGGTCGGGATTTTCAAATCTAGTTTTATAACTGGTCAGGGTTTTCAAATCAAGTTTCTATAACTGGTCGGGATTTTCAATTTCAGTTTTTATAACCGGTCGGGATTTTCAAATTCAGTGTTATAACTGGTCGGGATTTTCAAATCTAGTTTTTATAACTTGTCGGGATTTTCAAATCCAGTTTCTATAACTGGTCAGTATTTTCAAATCCAGTTTCTATAATTGGTCGGGATTTTAAAATCCAGTTTCTATAACTGGTCGGGATTTTCAAATCCAGTTTCTATAACTGGTCGGGATTTTCAAATCCAGTTTTTATAACTAGTCGGGATTTTCAAAACCAGTTTCTATAACTGGTCGGGATTTTCAAATCTAGTGTCATAACTGGTCGGGATTTTCAAATCCAGTTTTATAACTGGTCGGGATTTTCAAATCCATTTGCTATAACTAGTCGGGATTTTCAAATCTAGTTTTATAATTGGTCGGGATTTTCAAATCCAGTGTTATAACTGATCAGGATTTTCAAATTTAGTTTCTATAACTCGTCGGGATTTTCAAATCCAGTTTTATAACTGGTCGGGATTTTCAAATCCAGTTTTCATAACTGGTCTGGATTTTCAAATTCAGTTTCTATAACTGGTCAGGATTTTCAAATCCAGTTTCTATAACTGGTCGGGATTTTCAAATCCAGTTTTTATAACTGGTCGGGATTTTCAAATTCAGTGTTATAACTGGTCGGGATTTTCAAATCCAGTTTCTATAACTGGTCGGGATTTTCAAATCCAGTTTCGATAACTGGTCGGTATTTTGAAATCCAGTTTCTATAACTGGTCGGGATTTTCAAATCCAGTTTTTATAACTGGTCGGGATTTTCAAATCCAGTTTTATAACTGGTCGGGATTTTTAAATCTAGTTTCTATAACTGGTCGGGATTTTCAAATACAGTTTTATAACTGGTCGGGATTTTCAAATCTAGTTTCTATAACTGGTCGAGATTTTCAAATCCAGTTTTTATAACTGGTCGGGATTTTCAAATCCAGTTTCTATAACTGGTCGGGATTTTCAAATCCAGTTTCTATAACTGGTCGTGATTTCCAAATCTAGTGTCATAACTGGTCAGGATTTTCAAATCCAATTTCTATAACTGTTCGGGATTTTCAAATCCAGTTTTATAACTGGTCAGGATTTTCAAATGCAGTTTCTATAACTGGTCGGGATTTTTAAATCTAGTTTTATAACTGGTTGGGATTTTCAAATTCAGATTTATAACTGGTCGGGATTTTCAAATCCAGTTTCTATAAGAGGTCCCGATTTTCAAATCTAGTTTTATAATTGGTCGAGATTTTCAAATCCAGTGTTATAACTGATTAGGATTTTCAAATCCAGTTTCTATAACTGGTCGGGATTTTCAAATCCAGTTTATATAACTGGTCGGGATTTTCAAATCCAGTTTCTATAACCGGTCGGGATTTTCAAATCTAGTTTTTATAACTGGTCGGGATTTTCAAATCCAGTTTCTATAACTGGTCAGGATTTTCAAATCTAGTTTCTATAACTGGTCGGGATTTTAAAATCCAGTTTCTATAACTGGTCGGGATTTTCAAATCCAGTTTCTATATCTGGTAGGGATTTTCAAATTAAGTTTTTATAACAAGACGGGATTTTCAAATCCAGTTTCTATAACTAGGTCGGGATTTTCAAATCTAGTGTCATAACTAGTCGGGATTTTTAAATCCAGTTTCTATAACTGGTTGGGATTTTCAAATCCAGTTTTATAACTGGTCAGAATTTTCAAATCCAGTTTCTATAACTGGTCGGGATTTTCAAATCCAGTTTTATAACTGGTCGGGATTTTCAAATCCAGTTTCTATAACTGGTCGGGATTTTTAAATCTAGTATATAACTGGTTAGGATTTTCAAATCCAGTTTTATAACTGGTCGGGATTTTCAAATCCAGTTTCTATAACTGGTCGAGATTTTCAAATCCAGATTTATAATTGGTCGGGATTTTCAAATCCAGTTTCTATAACTGGTCAGAATTTTCAAATCTAGTTTCTATAACTGGTCAGGATTTTCAAATCCAGTTTTATAACTGGTCAGGATTTTCAAATCTAGTTTTTGTAACTGGTCGAGATTTTCAAAATTAAGTTTTTACAACTGGTCGGGATTTTCAAATCCAGTTTCTATAACTGGTTGGGATTTTCAAATTCAGTTTCTATAACTAGTCGGGATTTTCAAATCCAGTTTCTATAACTGGTCGGGATTTTTAAATCTAGTGTCATAACTGGTCGGGATTTTCAAATCCAATTTCTATAACTGGTCGGGATTTTCAAATCCAGTTTTATAACTGGTCAGGATTTTGAAATCCAGTTTCTATAACTGGTCGAGATTTTCAAATCCAGTTTTATAACTAGTCGGGATTTTCAAATCCAATTTCTATAACTGGTCGGGATTTTCAAATTCAATGTTATAACTGGTCGGGATTTTCAAATCCAGTTTCTATAACTGGTCGGGATTTTGAAATCCAGTTTCTATAACTGGTCGGGATTTTCAAATCCAGTGTTATAACTGATCAGGATTTTCAAATCCAGTTTCTATAACTGGTCGGGATTTTCAAATCCAGTTTTATAACTGGTCGGGATTTTCAAATCCAGTTTTTATAACTGGTCGGGATTTTTAAATCTAGTTTCTATAACTGGTTGAGATTTTCAAATCCAGTTTCTATAACTGGTCAGGATTTTCAAATCCAGTTTCTATAACTGGTCGGAATTTTCAAATCCAGTTTTTATAACTGGTCTGGATTTTCAAATTCAGTGTTATAACTAGTCGGGATTTTCAACTCCAGTTTCTATAACTGGTCGGGATTTTAAAATCCAGTTTCTATAACTGGTTGGGATTTTCAAATCCAGTTTTTATAACTGGTCGGGATTTTCAAATCCAGTTTTATAACTGGTCGGGATTTTCAAATCTAGTTTCTATAACTGGTCGATATTTTCAAATCTAGTTTCTATAACTGGTCGGGATTTTCAAATCCAGTTTCTATAACTGGTCGGGATTTTCAAATCTAGTTTTTATAACTTGTCGGGATTTTCAAATCTAGTTTCTATAACTGGTCAGGATTTTCAAATCCAGTTTCTATAATTGGTCGGGATTTTAAAATCCAGTTTCTATAACTAGTCGGGATTTTCAAATCCAGTTTCTATAACTGGTCGGGATTTTCAAATCCAATTTTATAACTGGTCGGGATTTTCAAATCCAGTTTCTATAACTGGTCGGGATTTTCAAATCTAGTGTCATAACTGGTCGGAATTTTCAAATCCAGTTTTATAACTGGTCGGGATTTTCAAATCCATTTGCTATAACTGGTCGGGATTTTCAAATCTAGTTTTATAATTGGTCGGGATTTTCAAATCCAGTGTTATAACTGATGAGGATTTTCAAATTTAGTTTCTATAACTCGTCGGGATTTTCAAATCCAGTTTTTATAACTGGTCGGGATTTTCAAATTCAGTGTTATAACTGGTCGGGATTTTGAAATCCAGTTTCTATAACTGGTTGGGATTTTCAAATCCAATTTCTATAACTGGTCGGGATTTTCAAATCTAGTTTTTATAACTGGTCGGGATTTTCAAATCTAGTTTTTATAACTGGTCGGGATTTTCAAATCCAGTTTCTATAACTGGTCGGGATTTTCAAATCCAGTTTTATAACTGGTCGGGATTTTCAAATCTAGTTTCTATAACTGGTCGGGATTTTCAAATCCAGTTTCTATAACTGGTCGGGATTTTCAAATCAAGTTTCTATAACTGGTCTGTATTTTGAAATCCAGTTTATATAACTGGTCGGGATTTTCAAATCCAGTTTTTATAACTGGTCGGGATTTTCAAATCCAGTTTCTATAACTGGTCGGGATTTTCAAAACAAGTTTCTATAACTGGTCGGTATTTTGAAAGCCAGTTTCTATAACTGGTCGGGATTTTCAAATCCAGTTTTTATAACTGGTCGGGATTTTCAAATCCAGTTTCTATAACTGGTCAGGATTTTCAAATCCAGTTTTATAACTGGTCGGGATTTTCAAATCTAGTTTCTATAACTGGTCGGGATTTTCAAATCCAGTTTCTATAACTGGTCGGGATTTTCAAATCCGGTTTCTATATCTGGTCGGGATTTTCAAATCTAGTTTTTATAACTGGTCGGGATTTTCAAATCCAGTTTTTGTAACTAGTCGGGATTTTCAAAATTCAGTTTTTACAACTGGTCGGGATTTTCAAATCCAGTTTCTATAACTGGTCGGGATTTTCAAATCCAATTTTTATAACTGGTCGGGATTTTCAAATCCAGTTTCTATAACTGGTCGTCATTTCCAAATCTAGTGTCATAACTGGTCGGGATTTTCAAATCCAATTTCTATAACTGGTCGGGATTTTCAAATCCAGTTTTATAACTGGTCAGGATTTTCAAATGCAGTTTCTATAACTGGTCGGGATTTTTAAATCTAGTTTTATAACTGGTTGGGATTTTGAAATCCAGATTTATAACTGGTCGGGATTTTCAAATCCAGTTTCTATAACAGATCCCGATTTTCAAATTTAGTTTTATAATTGGTCGGGATTTTCAAATCTAGTGTTATAACTGATCAGGATTTTCAAATCCAGTTTCTATAACTGGTCGGGATTTTCAAATCCAGTTTTTATAACTGGTCGGGATTTTCAAATCTAGTTTCTATAACTGGTGAGGATTTTCAAATCAAGTTTCTATAACTGGTCGGGATCTTCAAATCCAGTTTCTATAACTAGTTTTTATAATTGGTCGGGATTTTCAAATCCAGTGTTATAACTGATCAGGATTTTCAAATTCAGTTTCTATAACTCGTCGGGATTTTCAAATCCAGTTTTATAAATGGTCGGGATTTTCAAATCCATTTTTTATAACTGGTCGGGATTTTCAAATCCAGTTTTATAACTGGTCGGGATTTTCAAATCCATTTTCTATAACTGGTCGGGATTTTCAAATCTAGTTTTATAATTGGTCGGGATTTTCAAATCCGGTGTTATAACTGATCAGGATTTTCATATTCAGTTTCTATAACTCGTCGGGATTTTCAAATCCAGTTTTATAACTGGTCGAAATTTTCAAATCCAGTTTTTATAACTAGTCGGGATTTTCAAATTCAGTTTCTATAACTGGTCAGGATTTTCAAATCCAGTTTCTATAACTGGTCGGGATTTTCAAATTCAGTTTTTATAACTGGTCGGGATTTTCAAATTCAGTGTTATAACTGGTCGGGATTTTCAACTCTTGTTTCTATAACTGATCGGGATTTTGAAATCCAGTTTCTATAACTGGTTGGGATTTTCAAATCCAGTTTTTATAACTTGTCGGGATTTTCAAATCCAGTTTCTATAACTGGTCGGGATTTTCAAATCCAGTTTTATAACTGGTCGGGATTTTTAAATCTATTTTCTATAACTGGTCGGGATTTTCAAATCTAGTTTTATAATTAGTCGGGATTTTCAAATCCAGTGTTATGACTGATCAGGATTTTCAAATCCAGTTTTTGTAACTGGTCGGGATTTTCAAAATTCAGTTTTTACAACTGGTCGGGATTTTCAAATCCAATTTCTATAACTGGTCGTGATTTCAAAATCTAGTGTCATAACTGGTCGGGATTTTTAAATCCAATTTCTATAACTGGTCGGGATTTTCAAATCCAGTTTTATAACTGGTGAGGATTTTCAAATGCAGTTTCTATAACTGGTCGGGATTTTTAAATCTAGTTTTATAACTGGTTGGGATTTTCAAATCCAGATTTATAACTAGTCGGGATTTTCAAATCCAGTTTCTATAACAGGTCCCGATTTTCAAATCTAGTTTTATAATTGGTCGGGATTTTCAAATCCAGTGTTATAACTGATCAGGATTTTCAAATCCAGTTTCTATAACTGGTCGGTATTTTGAAATCCAGTTTCTATAAGTTGTCGGGATTTTCAAATCCAGTTTTTATAACTGGTCGGGATTTTCAAATCCAGTTTCTATAACTGGTCGGGATTTTCAACTCTAGTTTTTATAACTGGTCGGGATTTTCAAATCTAGTTTTATAACTGGTCGGGATTTTCAAATCCATTTTCTATAACTGGTCGGGATTTTCAAATCTAGTTTTATAATTGGTCGGGATTTTCAAATCCAGTGTTATAACTGATCAGGATTTTCAAATTCAGTTTCTATAACTCGTCGGGATTTTCAAATCCAGTTTTATAACTGGTCGGGATTTTCAAATCCAGTTTTTATAACCGGTCGGGATTTTCAAATTCAGTGTTATAACTGGTCGGGATTTTCAAATCCAGTTTCTATAACTGGTCGGGATTTTGAAATCCAGTTTCTATAACTGGTCGGGATTTTCAATTCCAGATTTTATAACTGGTCGGGATTTTCAAATCCAGTTTCTATAACTGGTCGGGATTTTCAAATCTAGTTTCTATAACTGGTCGAGATTTTCAAATCCAGTTTCTATAACTGATCGGGATTTTCAAATCCAGTTTCTATAACTGGTCGGGATTTTCAACTCCATTTTTTATAACTGGTCGGGATTTTCAAATCCAGTTTTTATAACCGGTCGGGATTTTCAAATTCAGTGTTATAACTGGTCGGGATTTTCAAATCCAGTTTCTATAACTGGTCGGGATTTTCAAATCAAGTATCTATAACAGGTCAGGATTTTCAAATCTAGTGTCATAACTGGTCGGGATTTTTAAATCCAGTTTCTATAACTGGTCGGGATTTTCAAATCCAGTTTTATAACTGGTCAGGATTTTAAAATTCAGTTTCTATAACTGGTCGGGATTTTCAAATCCAGTTTCTATAACTGGTCGGGATTTTTAAATCCAGTTTTATAACTGGTTGGGATTTTCAAATCCAGTTTTATAACTGGTCGGGATTTTCAAATCCATTTTCTATAACTGGTCGGGATTTTCAAATCTAGTTTTATAATTGGTCGGGATTTTCAAATCCAGTGTTATAGCTGATCAGGATTTTCAAATTCAGTTTCTATAACTCGTCGGGATTTTCAAATCCAGTTTTATAACTGGTCGGGATTTTCAAATCCAGTTTTTATAACTGGTCGGGATTTTCAAATTCAGTTTCTATAACTGGTCAGGATTTTAAAATCCAGTCTCTATAACTGGTCGGGATTTTCAAATCCAGTTTTTATAACTGGTCGGGATTTTCAAATTCAGTGTTATAACTCGTCGGGATTTTCAACTCCAGTTTCTATAACTGGTCGGGATTTTGAAATCCAGTTTCTATAACTGGTTGGGATTTTCAAATTCAGTTTTTATAACTGGTCGGAATTTTCAAATCCAGTTTCTATAACTGGTCGGAATTTTGAAATCCAGTTTCTATAACTGGTCGGGATTTTCAAATCCAGTGTTATAACTGATCAGGATTTTCAAATCCAGTTTCTATAACTGGTCGGGATTTTCAAATCCAGTTTTATAACTGGTCGGGATTTTCAAATCCAGTTTTTATAACTGGTCGGGATTTTTAAATCCAGTTTCTATAACTGGTCAGGATTTTCAAATCTAGTTTCTATAACTGGTCGGGATTTTCAAATCCAGTTTTTATAACTGGTCGGGATTTTCAAATCCAGTTTTTATAACTGGTCGGGATTTTCAAATCCAGTTTCTATAACTGGTCGGGATTTTCAAATCCAGTTTTATAACTGGTCGGGATTTTCAAATCCAGATTTTATAACTGGTCGGGATTTTCAAATTCAGTGTTATAACTCGTCGGGATTTTCAACTCCAGTTTCTATAACTGGTCGGGATTTTGAAATCCAGTTTCTATAACTGGTTGGGATTTTCAAATTCAGTTTTTATAACTGGTCGGGATTTTCAAATCCAGTTTCTATAACTGGTCGGGATTTTCAAATCCAGTTTAAAAACTGGTCGGGATTTTCAAATCTAGTTTCTATAACTGGTCGATATTTTCAAATCCAGTTTATATAACTGGTCGGGATTTTCAAATCCAGTTTCTATAACTGGTCGGGATTTTCAAATCTAGTTTTTATAACTGGTCGGGATTTTCAAATCCAGTTTCTATAACTGGTCAGGTTTTTCAAATCTACTTTCTATAACTGGTCAGGATTTTAAAATCCAGTTTCTATAACTGGTCGGGATTTTCAAATCCAGTTTCTATATCTGGTAGGGATTTTCAAATTAAGTTTTTATAACAGGACGGGATTTTCAAATCCAGTTTCTATAACTGGTAGGGATTTTCAAATCTAGTGTCATAACTGGTCGGGATTTTCAAATCCAGTTTCTATAACTGGTTGGGATTTTCAAATTCAGTTTTATAACTGGTCAGAATTTTCAAATCCAGTTTCTATAACTAGTCGGGATTTTCAAATCCAGTTTTATAACTGGTCGGGATTTTCAAATCCAGTTTCTATAACTGGACGGGATTTTTAAATCTAGTTTTATAACTGGTTGGGATTTTCAAATCCAGTTTTATAACTGGTCTGGATTTTCAAATGCAGTTTCTATAACTGGTCGAGATTTTCAAATCCAGATTTATAATTGGTCGGGATTTTCAAATCTAGTGTTATAACTGATCAGGATTTTCAAATCTAGTTTCTATAACTGGTCAGGATTTTCAAATGCAGTTTTATAACTGGTCGGGATTTTGAAATCTAGTTTTTGTAACTTGTCGAGATTTTCAAAATTCAGTTTTTACAACTGGTCGGGATTTTCAAATCCAGTTTCTATCACTGGTCGGGATTTTCAAATTCAGTTTCTATAACTGGTCGGGATTTTAAAATCTAGTGTCATAACTTGTTGGGATTTTCAAATCCAATTTCTATAACTGGTCGGGATTTTCAAATTCAGTTTTATAACTGGTCAGGATTTTGAAATCGAGTTTCTATAACTGGTCGGGATTTTCAAATCCAGTTTTATAACTAGTCGGGATTTTCAAATCCAATTTCTATAACTGGTCGGGATTTTTAAATCTAGTTTCTTAACTGGTTGGGATTTTCAAATCCAGATTTATAATTGGTCGGGATTTTCAAATCCAGTTTCTATAACTGGTCGGGATTTTCAAATCAAGTATCTATAACAGGTCAGGATTTTCAAATCTAGTGTCATAACTGGTCGGGATTTTTAAATCCAGTTTCTATAACTGGTCGGGATTTTCAAATCCAGTTTTATAACTGGTCAGGATTTTAAAATTCAGTTTCTATAACTGGTCGGGATTTTCAAATCCAGTTTCTATAACTGGTCGGGATTTTTAAATCCAGTTTTATAACTGGTTGGGATTTTCAAATCCAGTTTTATAACTGGTCGGGATTTTCAAATCCATTTTCTATAACTGGTCGGGATTTTCAAATCTAGTTTTATAATTGGTCGGGATTTTCAAATCCAGTGTTATAGCTGATCAGGATTTTCAAATTCAGTTTCTATAACTCGTCGGGATTTTCAAATCCAGTTTTATAACTGGTCGGGATTTTCAAATCCAGTTTTTATAACTGGTCGGGATTTTCAAATTCAGTTTCTATAACTGGTCAGGATTTTAAAATCCAGTCTCTATAACTGGTCGGGATTTTCAAATCCAGTTTTTATAACTGGTCGGGATTTTCAAATTCAGTGTTATAACTCGTCGGGATTTTCAACTCCAGTTTCTATAACTGGTCGGGATTTTGAAATCCAGTTTCTATAACTGGTTGGGATTTTCAAATTCAGTTTTTATAACTGGTCGAAATTTTCAAATCCAGTTTCTATAACTGGTCGGAATTTTGAAATCCAGTTTCTATAACTGGTCGGGATTTTCAAATCCAGTGTTATAACTGATCAGGATTTTCAAATCCAGTTTCTATAACTGGTCGGGATTTTCAAATCCAGTTTTATAACTGGTCGGGATTTTCAAATCCAGTTTTTATAACTGGTCGGGATTTTTAAATCCAGTTTCTATAACTGGTCAGGATTTTCAAATCTAGTTTCTATAACTGGTCGGGATTTTCAAATCCAGTTTTTATAACTGGTCGGGATTTTCAAATCCAGTTTTTATAACTGGTCGTGATTTTCAAATCCAGTTTCTATAACTGGTCGGGATTTTCAAATCCAGTTTTATAACTGGTCGGGATTTTCAAATCCAGTTTTTATAACTGGTCGGGATTTTCAAATTCAGTGTTATAACTCGTCGGGATTTTCAACTCCAGTTTCTATAACTGGTCGGGATTTTGAAATCCAGTTTCTATAACTGGTTGGGATTTTCAAATTCAGTTTTTATAACTGGTCGGGATTTTCAAATCCAGTTTCTATAACTGGTCGGGATTTTCAAATCCAGTTTAAAAACTAGTCGGGATTTTCAAATCTAGTTTCTATAACTGGTCGATATTTTCAAATCCAGTTTATATAACTGGTCGGGATTTTCAAATCCAGTTTCTATAACTGGTCGGGATTTTCAAATCTAGTTTTTATAACTGGTCGGGATTTTCAAATCCAGTTTCTATAACTGGTCAGGTTTTTCAAATCTAGTTTCTATAACTGGTCAGGATTTTAAAATCCAGTTTCTATAACTGGTCGGGATTTTCAAATCCAGTTTCTATATCTGGTAGGGATTTTCAAATTAAGTTTTTATAACAGGACGGGATTTTCAAATCCAGTTTCTATAACTGGTAGGGATTTTCAAATCTAGTGTCATAACTGGTCGGGATTTTCAAATCCAGTTTCTATAACTGGTTGGGATTTTCAAATCCAGTTTTATAACTGGTCAGAATTTTCAAATCCAGTTTCTATAACTAGTCGGGATTTTCAAATCCAGTTTTATAACTGGTCGGGATTTTCAAATCTAGTGTTATAACTGATCAGGATTTTCAAATCTAGTTTCTATAACTGGTCAGGATTTTCAAATGCAGTTTTATAACTGGTCGGGATTTTGAAATCTAGTTTTTGTAACTTGTCGAGATTTTCAAAATTCAGTTTTTACAACTGGTCGGGATTTTCAAATCCAGTTTCTATCACTGGTCGGGATTTTCAAATTCAGTTTCTATAACTGGTCGGGATTTTAAAATCTAGTGTCATAACTTGTTGGGATTTTCAAATCCAATTTCTATAACTGGTCGGGATTTTCAAATTCAGTTTTATAACTGGTCAGGATTTTGAAATCGAGTTTCTATAACTGGTCGGGATTTTCAAATCCAGTTTTATAACTAGTCGGGATTTTCAAATCCAATTTCTATAACTGGTCGGGATTTTTAAATCTAGTTTCTTAACTGGTTGGGATTTTCAAATCCAGATTTATAATTGGTCGGGATTTTCAAATCCAGTTTCTATAACTGGTCGGGATTTTCAAATCAAGTATCTATAACAGGTCAGGATTTTCAAATCTAGTGTCATAACTGGTCGGGATTTTTAAATCCAGTTTCTATAACTGGTCGGGATTTTCAAATCCAGTTTTATAACTGGTCAGGATTTTAAAATTCAGTTTCTATAACTGGTCGGGATTTTCAAATCCAGTTTCTATAACTGGTCGGGATTTTTAAATCCAGTTTTATAACTGGTTGGGATTTTCAAATCCAGTTTTATAACTGGTCGGGATTTTCAAATCCATTTTCTATAACTGGTCGGGATTTTCAAATCTAGTTTTATAATTGGTCGGGATTTTCAAATCCAGTGTTATAGCTGATCAGGATTTTCAAATTCAGTTTCTATAACTCGTCGGGATTTTCAAATCCAGTTTTATAACTGGTCGGGATTTTCAAATCCAGTTTTTATAACTGGTCGGGATTTTCAAATTCAGTTTCTATAACTGGTCAGGATTTTAAAATCCAGTCTCTATAACTGGTCGGGATTTTCAAATCCAGTTTTTATAACTGGTCGGGATTTTCAAATTCAGTGTTATAACTCGTCGGGATTTTCAACTCCAGTTTCTATAACTGGTCGGGATTTTGAAATCCAGTTTCTATAACTGGTTGGGATTTTCAAATTCAGTTTTTATAACTGGTCGAAATTTTCAAATCCAGTTTCTATAACTGGTCGGAATTTTGAAATCCAGTTTCTATAACTGGTCGGGATTTTCAAATCCAGTGTTATAACTGATCAGGATTTTCAAATCCAGTTTCTATAACTGGTCGGGATTTTCAAATCCAGTTTTATAACTGGTCGGGATTTTCAAATCCAGTTTTTATAACTGGTCGGGATTTTTAAATCCAGTTTCTATAACTGGTCAGGATTTTCAAATCTAGTTTCTATAACTGGTCGGGATTTTCAAATCCAGTTTTTATAACTGGTCGGGATTTTCAAATCCAGTTTTTATAACTGGTCGTGATTTTCAAATCCAGTTTCTATAACTGGTCGGGATTTTCAAATCCAGTTTTATAACTGGTCGGGATTTTCAAATCCAGTTTTTATAACTGGTCGGGATTTTCAAATTCAGTGTTATAACTCGTCGGGATTTTCAACTCCAGTTTCTATAACTGGTCGGGATTTTGAAATCCAGTTTCTATAACTGGTTGGGATTTTCAAATTCAGTTTTTATAACTGGTCGGGATTTTCAAATCCAGTTTCTATAACTGGTCGGGATTTTCAAATCCAGTTTAAAAACTAGTCGGGATTTTCAAATCTAGTTTCTATAACTGGTCGATATTTTCAAATCCAGTTTATATAACTGGTCGGGATTTTCAAATCCAGTTTCTATAACTGGTCGGGATTTTCAAATCTAGTTTTTATAACTGGTCGGGATTTTCAAATCCAGTTTCTATAACTGGTCAGGTTTTTCAAATCTAGTTTCTATAACTGGTCAGGATTTTAAAATCCAGTTTCTATAACTGGTCGGGATTTTCAAATCCAGTTTCTATATCTGGTAGGGATTTTCAAATTAAGTTTTTATAACAGGACGGGATTTTCAAATCCAGTTTCTATAACTGGTAGGGATTTTCAAATCTAGTGTCATAACTGGTCGGGATTTTCAAATCCAGTTTCTATAACTGGTTGGGATTTTCAAATCCAGTTTTATAACTGGTCAGAATTTTCAAATCCAGTTTCTATAACTAGTCAGGATTTTCAAATCCAGTTTTATAACTGGTCGGGATTTTCAAATCCAGTTTCTATAACTGGACGGGATTTTTAAATCTAGTTTTATAACTGGTTGGGATTTTCAAATCCAGTTTTATAACTGGTCTGGATTTTCAAATGCAGTTTCTATAACTGGTCGAGATTTTCAAATCCAGATTTATAATTGGTCGGGATTTTCAAATCTAGTGTTATAACTGATCAGGATTTTCAAATCTAGTTTCTATAACTGGTCAGGATTTTCAAATGCAGTTTTATAACTGGTCGGGATTTTCAAATCTAGTTTTTGTAACTGGTCGAGATTTTCAAAATTCAGTTTTTACAACTGGTCGGGATTTTCAAATCCAGTTTCTATAACTGGTTGGGATTTTCAAATCCAGCTTCTATCACTGGTCGGGATTTTCAAATTCAGTTTCTATAACTGGTCGGGATTTTAAAATCTAGTGTCATAACTTGTTGGGATTTTCAAATCCAATTTCTATAACTGGTCGGGATTTTCAAATTCAGTTTTATAACTGGTCAGGATTTTGAAATCGAGTTTCTATAACTGGTCGGGATTTTCAAATCCAGTTTTATAACTAGTCGGGATTTTCAAATCCAATTTCTATAACTGATCGGGATTTTTAAATCTAGTTTTTTAACTGGTTGGGATTTTCAAATCCAGATTTATAATTGGTCGGGATTTTCAAATCCAGTTTCTATAACAGGTCAGGATTTTCAAATCTAGTTTTATAATTGGTCGAGATTTTCAAATCCAGTGTTATAACTGATCAGAATTTTCAAATCCAGTTTCTATAACTGGTCGGGATTTTCAAATCTAGTTTTATAACTGGTCAGGGTTTTCAAATCAAGTTTCTATAACTGGTCGGGATTTTCAATTCCAGTTTTTATAACCGGTCGGGATTTTCAAATTCAGTGTTATAACTGGTCGGGATTTTCAAATCTAGTTTTTATAACTTGTCGGGATTTTCAAATCCAGTTTCTATAACTGGTCAGGATTTTCAAATCCAGTTTCTATAATTGGTCGGGATTTTAAAATCCAGTTTCTATAACTGGTCGGGATTTTCAAATCCAGTTTCTATAACTGGTCGGGATTTTCAAATCCAGTTTTTATAACTAGTCGGGATTTTCAAAACCAGTTTCTATAACTGGTCGGGATTTTCAAATCTAGTGTCATAACTGGTCGGGATTTTCAAATCCAGTTTTATAACTGGTCGGGATTTTCAAATCCATTTGCTATAACTAGTCGGGATTTTCAAATCTAGTTTTGTAATTGGTCGGGATTTTCAAATCCAGTGTTATAACTGATCAGGATTTTCAAATTTAGTTTCTATAACTCGTCGGGATTTTCAAATCCAGTTTTATAACTGGTCGGGATTTTCAAATCCAGTTTCTATAACTGGTCGGGATTTTCAAATCTAGTTTTTATAACTTGTCGGGATTTTCAAATCTAGTTTCTATAACTGGTCAGGATTTTCAAATCCAGTTTCTATAATTGGTCGGGATTTTAAAATCCAGTTTCTATAACTAGTCGGGATTTTCAAATCCAGTTTCTATAACTGGTCGGGATTTTCAAATCCAATTTTATAACTGGTCGGGATTTTCAAATCCAGATTCTATAACTGGTCGGGATTTTCAAATCTAGTGTCATAACTGGTCGGAATTTTCAAATCCAGTTTTATAACTGGTCGGGATTTTCAAATCCATTTGCTATAACTGGTCGGGATTTTCAAATCTAGTTTTATAATTGGTCGGGATTTTCAAATCCAGTGTTATAACTGATGAGGATTTTCAAATTTAGTTTCTATAACTCGTCGGGATTTTCAAATCCAGTTTTTATAACTGGTCGGGATTTTCAAATTCAGTGTTATAACTGGTCGGGATTTTCAAATCCAGTTTCTATAACTGGTCGGGATTTTCAAATCCAATTTCTATAACTGGTCGGGATTTTCAAATCTAGTTTTTATAACTGGTCGGGATTTTCAAATCTAGTTTTTATAACTGGTCGGGATTTTCAAATCCAGTTTCTATAACTGGTCGGGATTTTCAAATCCAGTTTTATAACTGGTCGGGATTTTCAAATCTAGTTTCTATAACTGGTCGGGATTTTCAAATCCAGTTTCTATAACTGGTCGGGATTTTCAAATCAAGTTTCTATAACTGGTCTGTATTTTGAAATCCAGTTTATATAACTGGTCGGGATTTTCAAATCCAGTTTTTATAACTGGTCGGGATTTTCAAATCCAGTTTCTATAACTGGTCGGGATTTTCAAATCAAGTTTCTATAACTGGTCGGTATTTTGAAAGCCAGTTTCTATAACTGGTCGGGATTTTCAAATCCAGTTTTTATAACTGGTCGGGATTTTCAAATCCAGTTTCTATAACTGGTCAGGATTTTCAAATCCAGTTTTATAACTGGTCGGGATTTTCAAATCTAGTTTCTATAACTGGTCGGGATTTTCAAATCCAGTTTCTATAACTGGTCGGGATTTTCAAATCCAGTTTCTATATCTGGTCGGGATTTTCAAATCTAGTTTTTATAACTGGTCGGGATTTTCAAATCCAGTTTTTGTAACTAGTCGGAATTTTCAAAATTCAGTTTTTACAACTGGTCGGGATTTTCAAATCCAGTTTCTATAACTGGTCGGGATTTTCAAATCCAATTTTTATAACTGGTCGGGATTTTCAAATCCAGTTTCTATAACTGGTCGTCATTTCCAAATCTAGTGTCATAACTGGTCGGGATTTTCAAATCCAATTTCTATAACTGGTCGGGATTTTCAAATCCAGTTTTATAACTGGTCAGGATTTTCAAATGCAGTTTCTATAACTGGTCGGGATTTTTAAATCTAGTTTTATAACTGGTTGGGATTTTCAAATCCAGATTTATAACTGGTCGGGATTTTCAAATCCAGTTTCTATAACAGATCCCGATTTTCAAATTTAGTTTTATAATTGGTCGGGATTTTCAAATCTAGTGTTATAACTGATCAGGATTTTCAAATCCAGTTTCTATAACTGGTCGGGATTTTCAAATCCAGTTTTTATAACTGGTCGGGATTTTCAAATCTAGTTTCTATAACTGGTGAGGATTTTCAAATCAAGTTTCTATAACTGGTCGGGATCTTCAAATCCAGTTTCTATAACTAGTTTTTATAATTGGTCGGGATTTTCAAATCCAGTGTTATAACTGATCAGGATTTTCAAATTCAGTTTCTATAACTCGTCGGGATTTTCAAATCCAGTTTTATAAATGGTCGGGATTTTCAAATCCATTTTCTATAACTGGTCGGGATTTTCAAATCCAGTTTTATAACTGGTCGGGATTTTCAAATCCATTTTCTATAACTGGTCGGGATTTTCAAATCTAGTTTTATAATTGGTCGGGATTTTCAAATCCGGTGTTATAACTGATCAGGATTTTCATATTCAGTTTCTATAACTCGTCGGGATTTTCAAATCCAGTTTTATAACTGGTCGGGATTTTCAAATCCAGTTTTTATAACAAGTCGGGATTTTCAAATTCAGTTTCTATAACTGGTCAGGATTTTCAAATCCAGTTTCTATAACTGGTCGGGATTTTCAAATTCAGTTTTTATAACTGGTCGGGATTTTCAAATTCAGTGTTATAACTGGTCGGGATTTTCAACTCCTGTTTCTATAACTGGTCGGGATTTTGAAATCCAGTTTCTATAACTGGTTGGGATTTTCAAATCCAGTTTTTATAACTTGTCGGGATTTTCAAATCCAGTTTCTATAACTGGTCGGGATTTTCAAATCCAGTTTTATAACTGGTCGGGATTTTTAAATCTATTTTTTATAACTGGTCGGGATTTTCAAATCTAGTTTTATAATTAGTCGGGATTTTCAAATCCAGTGTTATGACTGATCAGGATTTTCAAATCCAGTTTTTGTAACTGGTCGGGATTTTCAAAATTCAGTTTTTACAACTGGTCGGGATTTTCAAATCCAATTTCTATAACTGGTCGTGATTTCAAAATCTAGTGTCATAACTGGTCGGGATTTTTAAATCCAATTTCTATAACTGGTCGGGATTTTCAAATCCAGTTTTATAACTGGTGAGGATTTTCAAATGCAGTTTCTATAACTGGTCGGGATTTTTAAATCTAGTTTTATAATTGGTTGGGATTTTCAAATCCAGATTTATAACTAGTCGGGATTTTAAAATCCAGTTTCTATAACAGGTCCCGATTTTCAAATCTAGTTTTATAATTGGTCGGGATTTTCAAATCCAGTGTTATAACTGATCAGGATTTTCAAATCCAGTTTCTATAACTGGTCGGGATTTTCAAATCTAATTTTATAACTGGTCGAGATTTTAAAATGCAGTTTTTATAACTGGTCGGGATTTTCAAATCCAGTTTCTATAACTGGTCAGGATTTTCAAATCCAGTTTCTATAACTGGTCGGGATTTTCAAATCCAGTTTTATAACTGGTCGGGATTTTCAAATCCATTTTCTATAACTGGTCGGGATTTTCAAATATAGTTTTATAATTGGTCGGGATTTTCAAATCCAGTGTTATAACTTATCACGATTTTCAAATCCAGTTTCTATAACTGGTCGGGATTTTCAAATCCAGTTTTATAACTGGTCGGGATTTTCAAATCCAGTTTTTATAACCGGTCGGGATTTTCAAATTCAGTGTTATAACTGGTCGGGATTTTCAAATCCAGTTTCTATAACTGGTCGGGATTTTGAAATCCAGTTTCTATAACTGGTCGGGATTTTCAATTCCAGATTTTATAACTGGTCGGGATTTTCAAATCCAGTTTCTATAACTGGTCGGGATTTTCAAATCTAGTTTCTATAACTGGTCGAGATTTTCAAATCCAGTTTCTATAACTGATCGGGATTTTCAAATCCAGTTTCTATAACTGGTCGGGATTTTCAACTCCATTTTTTATAACTGGTCGGGATTTTCAAATCCAGTTTTTATAACCGGTCGGGATTTTCAAATTCAGTGTTATAACTGGTCGGGATTTTCAAATCCAGTTTCTATAACTGGTCGAGATTTTCAAATCAAGTATCTATAACAGGTCAGGATTTTCAAATCTAGTGTCATAACTGGTCGGGATTTTTAAATCCAGTTTCTATAACTGGTCGGGATTTTCAAATCCAGTTTTATAACTGGTCAGGATTTTAAAATTCAGTTTCTATAACTGGTCGGGATTTTCAAATCCAGTTTCTATAACTGGTCGGGATTTTTAAATCCAGTTTTATAACTGGTTGGGATTTTCAAATCCAGTTTTATAACTGGTCGGGATTTTCAAATCCATTTTCTATAACTGGTCGGGATTTTCAAATCTAGTTTTATAATTGGTCGGGATTTTCAAATCCAGTGTTATAGCTGATCAGGATTTTCAAATTCAGTTTCTATAACTCGTCGGGATTTTCAAATCCAGTTTTATAACTGGTCGGGATTTTCAAATCCAGTTTTTATAACTGGTCGGGATTTTCAAATTCAGTTTCTATAACTGGTCAGGATTTTAAAATCCAGTCTCTATAACTGGTCGGGATTTTCAAATCCAGTTTTTATAATTGGTCGTGATTTTCAAATTCAGTGTTATAACTCGTCGGGATTTTCAACTCCAGTTTCTATAACTGGTCGGGATTTTGAAATCCAGTTTCTATAACTGGTTGGGATTTTCAAATTCAGTTTTTATAACTGGTCGGAATTTTCAAATCCAGTTTCTATAACTGGTCGGAATTTTGAAATCCAGTTTCTATAACTGGTCGGGATTTTCAAATCCAGTGTTATAACTGATCAGGATTTTCAAATCCAGTTTCTATAACTGGTCGGGATTTTCAAATCCAGTTTTATAACTGGTCGGGATTTTCAAATCCAGTTTTTATAACTGGTCGGGATTTTTAAATCCAGTTTCTATAACTGGTCAGGATTTTCAAATCTAGTTTCTATAACTGGTCGGGATTTTCAAATCCAGTTTTTATAACTGGTCGGGATTTTCAAATCCAGTTTTTATAACTGGTCGGGATTTTCAAATCCAGTTTTATAACTGGTCGGGATTTTCAAATCCAGTTTTTATAACTGGTCGGGATTTTCAAATTCAGTGTTATAACTCGTCGGGATTTTCAACTCCAGTTTCTATAACTGGTCGGGATTTTGAAATCCAGTTTCTATAACTGGTTGGGATTTTCAAATTCAGTTTTTATAACTGGTCGGGATTTTCAAATCCAGTTTTTATAACTGGTCGGGATTTTCAAATCCAGTTTAAAAACTGGTCGGGATTTTCAAATCTAGTTTCTATAACTGGTCGATATTTTCAAATCCAGTTTATATAACTGGTCGGGATTTTCAAATCCAGTTTCTATAACTGGTCGGGATTTTCAAATCTAGTTTTTATAACTGGTCGGGATTTTCAAATCCAGTTTCTATAACTGGTCAGGTTTTTCAAATCTAGTTTCTATAACTGGTCAGGATTTTAAAATCCAGTTTCTATAACTGGTCGGGATTTTCAAATCCAGTTTCTATATCTGGTAGGGATTTTCAAATTAAGTTTTTATAACAGGTCGGGATTTTCAAATCCAGTTTCTATAACTGGTAGGGATTTTCAAATCTAGTGTCATAACTGGTCGGGATTTTCAAATCCAGTTTCTATAACTGGTTGGGATTTTCAAATCCAGTTTTATAACTGGTCAGAATTTTCAAATCCAGTTTCTATAACTAGTCGGGATTTTCAAATCCAGTTTTATAACTGGTCGGGATTTTCAAATCCAGTTTCTATAACTGGACGGGATTTTTAAATCTAGTTTTATAACTGGTTGGGATTTTCAAATCCAGTTTTATAACTGGTCTGGATTTTCAAATGCAGTTTCTATAACTGGTCGAGATTTTCAAATCCAGATTTATAATTGGTCGGGATTTTCAAATCTAGTGTTATAACTGATCAGGATTTTCAAATCTAGTTTCTATAACTGGTCAGGATTTTCAAATGCAGTTTTATAACTGGTCGGGATTTTCAAATCTAGTTTTTGTAACTGGTCGAGATTTTCAAAATTCAGCTTTTACAACTGGTCGGGATTTTCAAATCCAGTTTCTATAACTGGTTGGGATTTTCAAATCCAGTTTCTATCACTGGTCGGGATTTTCAAATTCAGTTTCTATAACTGGTCGGGATTTTAAAATCTAGTGTCATAACTTGTTGGGATTTTCAAATCCAATTTCTATAACTGGTCGGGATTTTCAAATTCAGTTTTATAACTGGTCAGGATTTTGAAATCGAGTTTCTATAACTGGTCGGGATTTTCAAATCCAGTTTTATAACTAGTCGGGATTTTCAAATCCAATTTCTATAACTGGTCGGGATTTTTAAATCTAGTTTTTTAACTGGTTGGGATTTTCAAATCCAGATTTATAATTGGTCGGGATTTTCAAATCCAGTTTCTATAACAGGTGAGGATTTTCTAATCTAGTTTTATAATTGGTCGAGATTTTCAAATCCAGTGTTATAACTGATCAGGATTTTCAAATCCAGTTTCTATAACTGGTCGGGATTTTCAAATCTAGTTTTATAACTGGTCGGGATTTTCAAATCTAGTTTTATAACTGGTCAGGGTTTTCAAATCAAGTTTCTATAACTGGTCGGGATTTTCAATTCCAGTTTTTATAACCGGTCGGGATTTTCAAATTCAGTGTTATAACTGGTCGGGATTTTCAAATCTAGTTTTTATAACTTGTCGGGATTTTCAAATCCAGTTTCTATAACTGGTCAGGATTTTCAAATCCAGTTTCTATAATTGGTCGGGATTTTAAAATCCAGTTTCTATAACTGGTCGGGATTTTCAAATCCAGTTTCTATAACTGGTCGGGATTTTCAAATCCAGTTTTTATAACTAGTCGGGATTTTCAAAACCAGTTTCTATAACTGGTCGGGATTTTCAAATCTAGTGTCATAACTGGTCGGGATTTTCAAATCCAGTTTTATAACTGGTCGGGATTTTCAAATCCATTTGCTATAACTAGTCGGGATTTTCAAATCTAGTTTTGTAATTGGTCGGGATTTTCAAATCCAGTGTTATAACTGATCAGGATTTTCAAATTTAGTTTCTATAACTCGTCGGGATTTTCAAATCCAGTTTTATAACTGGTCGGGATTTTCAAATCCAGTTTTCATAACTGGTATGGATTTTCAAATTCAGTTTCTATAACTGGTCAGGATTTTCAAATCCAGTTTCTAGAACTGGTCGGGATTTTTAAATCCAGTTTTTATAACTGGTCGGGATTTTCAAATTCAGTGTTATAACTGGTCGGGATTTTCAAATCCAGTTTCTATAACTGGTCGGGATTTTCAAATCCAGTTTCGATAACTGGTCGGTATTTTGAAATCCAGTTTCTATAACTGGTCGGGATTTTCAAATCCAGTTTTTATAACTGGTCGGGATTTTCAAATCCAGTTTTATAACTGGTCGGGATTTTTAAATCCAGTTTCTATAACTGTTCGGGATTTTCAAATACAGTTTTATAACTGGTCGGGATTTTCAAATCTAGTTTCTATAACTGGTCGGGATTTTCAAATCCAGTTTCTATAACTGGTCGGGATTTTCAAATCCAGTTTCTATAACTGGTCGGGATTTTCAAATCCAGTTTCTATAACTGGTCGTGATTTCCAAATCTAGTGTCATAACTCGTCAGGATTTTCAAATCCAATTTCTATAACTGGTCGGGATTTTCAAATCCAGTTTTATAACTGGTCAGGATTTTCAAATGCAGTTTCTATAACTGGTCGGGATTTTTAAATCTAGTTTTATAACTGGTTGGGATTTTCAAATTCAGATTTATAACTGGTCGGGATTTTCAAATCCAGTTTCTATAAGAGGTCCCGATTTTCAAATCTAGTTTTATAATTGGTCGGGATTTTCAAATCCAGTGTTATAACTGATTAGGATTTTCAAATCCAGTTTCTATAACTGGTCGGGATTTTCAAATCCAGTTTATATAACTGGTCGGGATTTTCAAATCCAGTTTCTATAACCGGTCGGGATTTTCAAATCTAGTTTTTATAACTGGTCGGGATTTTCAAATCCAGTTTTTATAACTGGTCAGGATTTTCAAATCTAGTTTCTATAACTGGTCGGGATTTTAAAATCCAGTTTCTATAACTGGTCGGGATTTTCAAATCCAGTTTCTATATCTGGTAGGGATTTTCAAATTAAGTTTTTATAACAAGACGGGATTTTCAAATCCAGTTTCTATAACTAGGTCGGGATTTTCAAATCTAGTGTCATAACTGGTCGGGATTTTCGAATCCAGTTTCTATAACTGGTTGGGATTTTCAAATCCAGTTTTATAACTGGTCAGAATTTTCAAATCCAGTTTCTATAACTGGTCGGGATTTTCAAATCCAGTTTTATAACTGGTCGGGATTTTCAAATCCAGTTTCTATAACTGGTCGGGATTTTTAAATCTAGTTTTATAACTGGTTAGGATTTTCAAATCCAGTTTTATAACTGGTCGGGATTTTCAAATGCAGTTTCTATAACTGGTCGAGATTTTCAAATCCAGATTTATAATTGGTCGGGATTTTCAAATCTAGTGTTATAACTGATCAGGATTTTCAAATCTAGTTTCTATAACTGGTCAGGATTTTCAAATCCAGTTTTATAACTGGTCGGGATTTTCAAATTCAGTTTTTATAACTGGTCGGGATTTTCAAATCCAGTTTCTATAACTGGTCAGAATTTTCAAATCAAGTTTCTATAACTGGTCAGAATTTTCAAATCCAGTTTTTATAACCGGTCGGGATTTTCAAATCTAGTTTCTATAACTGGTCGGGATTTTGAAATCTAGTTTCTATAACTGATCGGGATTTTCAATTGCAGATTTTATAACTGGTAGGGATTTTCAAATCCAGTTTCTATAACTGATATGGATTTTCAAATCCAGTTTCTATAACTGGTCGGGATTTTGAAATCCACTTTCTATAACTGGTCGGGATTTTCAAATACAGTTTCTATAACTGGTTGAGATTTTCAAATCCGGTTTCTATAACTGGTCGGGATTTGCAACTCCAGTTTTTATAACTCGTCGGGATTTTCAAATCCAGTATCTATAACTGGTCGGAATTTTCAAATCTAGTGTCATAACTGGTCGGAATTTTTAAATCCAGTTTCTATAACTGGTCGGGATTTTCAAATCCAGTTTCTATAACTGGTCGTGATTTTTAAATCCAGTTTCTATAACTGGTCGGGATTTTGAAATCTAGTTTCTATAACTGGTCGGGATTTTCAAATACAGTTTCTATAACTGGTCGAGATTTTCAAATCCAGTTTCTATAAATGGTCTGGATTTTCAACTCCAGTTTTTATAACTGGTCGGGATTTTCAAATCCAGTATCTATAACTGGTCAGAATTTTTAAATCTAGTGTCATAACTAGTCAGAATTTTTAAATCCAGTTTCTATAACTGGTCGGGATTTTCAAATCCAGTTTTATAACTGGTCAGGATTTTCAAATCCAGTTTCTATAACTGGTCAGGATTTTCAAATCCAGTTTTATAACTGGTCGGGATTTTCAAATCCAGTTTCTATAACTGGTCGGGATTTTTAAATCCAGTTTTATAATTGGTCGGGATTTTCAAATCCAGTTTTATAACTAGTCGGGATTTTCAAATCCAGTTTCTATAACTGGTCGGGATTTTCAAATCCAATTTTATAATTGGTCGGAATTTTCAAATCTAGTGTTATAACTGATCATGATTTTCAAATCCAGTTTCTATAAATGGTCGGGATTTTCAAATTCAGTTTCTATAACTAGTCAGGATTTTCAAATCCAGTTTCTATAACTGGTCGGGATTTTCAAATCCAGTTTTTATAACTGGTCAGGATTTTCAAATTCAGTGTTATAACTGGTCGGGATTTTCAAATCCAGTTTCTATAACTGGTCGGGATTTTCAAATCCAGTTTCTATAACTGGTCGGTATTTTGAAATCCAGTTTCTATAAGTTGTCGGGATTTTCAAATCCAGTTTTTATAACTGGTCGGGATTTTCAAATCCAGTTTCTATAACTGGTCGGGATTTTCAAATCCAGTTTTATAACTAGTCAGGATTTTCAAATCTAGTTTCTATAACTGGTAGGGATTTTCAAATCCAGTTTCTATAACTGGTCGGGATTTTCAAATTCAGTGTTATAACTAGTCGGGATTTTCAACTCCAGTTTCTATAACTGGTCGGGATTTTAAAATCCAGTTTCTATAACTGGTTGGGATTTTCAAATCCAGTTTTTATAACTGGTCGGGATTTTCAAATCCAGTTTTATAACTGGTCGGGATTTTCAAATCTAGTTTCTATAACTGGTCGATATTTTCAAATCTAGTTTCTATAACTGGTCGGGATTTTCAAATCCAGTTTCTATAACTGGTCGGGATTTTCAAATCTAGTTTTTATAACTTGTCGGGATTTTCAAATCTAGTTTCTATAACTGGTCAGGATTTTCAAATCCAGTTTCTATAATTGGTCGGGATTTTAAAATCCAGTTTCTATAACTAGTCGGGATTTTCAAATCCAGTTTCTATAACTGGTCGGGATTTTCAAATCCAATTTTATAACTGGTCGGGATTTTCAAATCCAGTTTCTATAACTGGTCGGGATTTTCAAATCTAGTGTCATAACTGGTCGGAATTTTCAAATCCAGTTTTATAACTGGTCGGGATTTTCAAATCCATTTGCTATAACTGGTCGGGATTTTCAAATCTAGTTTTATAATTGGTCGGGATTTTCAAATCCAGTGTTATAACTGATGAGGATTTTCAAATTTAGTTTCTATAACTCGTCGGGATTTTCAAATCCAGTTTTTATAACTGGTCGGGATTTTCAAATTCAGTGTTATAACTGGTCGGGATTTTCAAATCCAGTTTCTATAACTGGTCGGGATTTTCAAATCCAATTTCTATAACTGGTCGGGATTTTCAAATCTAGTTTTTATAACTGGTCGGGATTTTCAAATCTAGTTTTTATAACTGGTCGGGATTTTCAAATCCAGTTTCTATAACTGGTCGGGATTTTCAAATCCAGTTTTATAACTGGTCGGGATTTTCAAATCTAGTTTCTATAACTGGTCGGGATTTTCAAATCCAGTTTCTATAACTGGTCGGGATTTTCAAATCAAGTTTCTATAACTGGTCTGTATTTTGAAATCCAGTTTATATAACTGGTCGGGATTTTCAAATCCAGTTTTTATAACTGGTCGGGATTTTCAAATCCAGTTTCTATAACTGGTCGGGATTTTCAAATCAAGTTTCTATAACTGGTCGGTAATTTGAAAGCCAGTTTCTATAACTGGTCGGGATTTTCAAATCCAGTTTTTATAACTGGTCGGGATTTTCAAATCCAGTTTCTATAACTGGTCAGGATTTTCAAATCCAGTTTTATAACTGGTCGGGATTTTCAAATCTAGTTTCTATAACTGGTCGGGATTTTCAAATCCAGTTTCTATAACTGGTCGGGATTTTCAAATCCAGTTTCTATATCTGGTCGGGATTTTCAAATCTAGTTTTTATAACTGGTCGGGTTTTTCAAATCCAGTTTTTGTAACTAGTCGGGATTTTCAAAATTCAGTTTTTACAACTGGTCGGGATTTTCAAATCCAGTTTCTATAACTGGTCGGGATTTTCAAATCCAATTTTTATAACTGGTCGGGATTTTCAAATCCAGTTTCTATAACTGGTCGTCATTTCCAAATCTAGTGTCATAACTGGTCGGGATTTTCAAATCCAATTTCTATAACTGGTCGGGATTTTCAAATCCAGTTTTATAACTGGTCAGGATTTTCAAATGCAGTTTCTATAACTGGTCGGGATTTTTAAATCTAGTTTTATAACTGGTTGGGATTTTCAAATCCAGATTTATAACTGGTCGGGATTTTCAAATCCAGTTTCTATAACAGATCCCGATTTTCAAATTTAGTTTTATAATTGGTCGGGATTTTCAAATCTAGTGTTATAACTGATCAGGATTTTCAAATCCAGTTTCTATAACTGGTCGGGATTTTCAAATCCAGTTTTTATAACTGGTCGGGATTTTCAAATCTAGTTTCTATAACTGGTGAGGATTTTCAAATCAAGTTTCTATAACTGGTCGGGATCTTCAAATCCAGTTTCTATAACTAGTTTTTATAATTGGTCGGGATTTTCAAATCCAGTGTTATAACTGATAAGGATTTTCAAATTCAGTTTCTATAACTCGTCGGGATTTTCAAATCCAGTTTTATAAATGGTCGGGATTTTCAAATCCATTTTCTATAACTGGTCGGGATTTTCAAATCCAGTTTTATAACTGGTCGGGATTTTCAAATCCATTTTCTATAACTGGTCGGGATTTTCAAATCTAGTTTTATAATTGGTCGGGATTTTCAAATCCGGTGTTATAACTGATCAGGATTTTCATATTCAGTTTCTATAACTCGTCGGGATTTTCAAATCCAGTTTTATAACTGGTCGGGATTTTCAAATCCAGTTTTTATAACTAGTCGGGATTTTCAAATTCAGTTTCTATAACTGGTCAGGATTTTCAAATCCAGTTTCTATAACTGGTCGGGATTTTCAAATTCAGTTTTTATAACTGGTCGGGATTTTCAAATTCAGTGTTATAACTGGTCGGGATTTTCAACTCCTGTTTCTATAACTGGTCGGGATTTTGAAATCCAGTTTCTATAACTGGTTGGGATTTTCAAATCCAGTTTTTATAACTTGTCGGGATTTTCAAATCCAGTTTCTATAACTGGTCGGGATTTTCAAATCCAGTTTTATAACTGGTGGGGATTTTTAAATCTATTTTCTATAACTGGTCGGGATTTTCAAATCTAGTTTTATAATTAGTCGGGATTTTCAAATCCAGTGTTATGACTGATCAGGATTTTCAAATCCAGTTTTTGTAACTGGTCGGGATTTTCAAAATTCAGTTTTTACAACTGGTCGGGATTTTCAAATCCAATTTCTATAACTGGTCGTGATTTCAAAATCTAGTGTCATAACTGGTCGGGATTTTTAAATCCAATTTCTATAACTGGTCGGGATTTTCAAATCCAGTTTTATAACTGGTGAGGATTTTCAAATGCAGTTTCTATAACTGGTCGGGATTTTTAAATCTAGTTTTATAACTGGTTGGGATTTTCAAATCCAGATTTATAACTAGTCGGGATTTTCAAATCCAGTTTCTATAACAGGTCCCGATTTTCAAATCTAGTTTTATAATTGGTCGGGATTTTCAAATCCAGTGTTATAACTGATCAGGATTTTCAAATCCAGTTTCTATAACTGGTCGGGATTTTCAAATCTAATTTTATAACTGGTCGAGATTTTAAAATGCAGTTTTTATAACTGGTCGGGATTTTCAAATCCAGTTTCTATAACTGGTCAGGATTTTCAAACCCAGTTTCTATAACTGGTCGGGATTTTCAAATCCAGTTTTATAACTGGTCGGGATTTTCAAATCCATTTTCTATAACTGGTCGGGATTTTCAAATATAGTTTTATAATTGGTCGGGATTTTCAAATCCAGTGTTATAACTGATCACGATTTTCAAATCCAGTTTCTATAACTGGTCGGGATTTTCAAATCCAGTTTTATAACTGGTCGGGATTTTCAAATCCAGTTTTTATAACCGGTCGGGATTTTCAAATTCAGTGTTATAACTGGTCGGGATTTTCAAATCCAGTTTCTATAACTGGTCGGGATTTTGAAATCTAGTTTCTATAACTGGTCGGGATTTTCAATTCCAGATTTTATAACTGGTCGGGATTTTCAAATCCAGTTTCTATAACTGGTCGGGATTTTCAAATCTAGTTTCTATAACTGGTCGAGATTTTCAAATCCAGTTTCTATAACTGATCGGGATTTTCAAATCCAGTTTCTATAACTGGTCGGGATTTTCAACTCCATTTTTTATAACTGGTCGGGATTTTCAAATCCAGTTTTTATAACCGGTCGGGATTTTCAAATTCAGTGTTATAACTGGTCGGGATTTTCAAATCCAGTTTCTATAACTGGTCGGGATTTTCAAATCAAGTATCTATAACAGGTCAGGATTTTCAAATCTAGTGTCATAACTGGTCGGGATTTTTAAATCCAGTTTCTATAACTGGTCGGGATTTTCAAATCCAGTTTTATAACTGGTCAGGATTTTAAAATTCAGTTTCTATAACTGGTCGGGATTTTCAAATCCAGTTTCTATAACTGGTCGGGATTTTTAAATCCAGTTTTATAACTGGTCGGGATTTTCAAATCCATTTTCTATAACTGGTCGGGATTTTCAAATCTAGTTTTATAATTGGTCGGGATCTTCAAATCCAGTGTTATAGCTGATCAGGATTTTCAAATTCAGTTTCTATAACTCGTCGGGATTTTCAAATCCAGTTTTATAACTGGTCGGGATTTTCAAATCCAGTTTTTATAACTGGTCGGGATTTTCAAATTCAGTTTCTATAACTGGTCAGGATTTTAAAATCCAGTCTCTATAACTGGTTGGGATTTTCAAATCCAGTTTTATAACTGGTCGGGATTTTCAAATCCATTTTCTATAACTGGTCGGGATTTTCAAATCTAGTTTTATAATTGGTCGGGATTTTCAAATCCAGTGTTATAGCTGATCAGGATTTTCAAATTCAGTTTCTATAACTCGTCGGGATTTTCAAATCCAGTTTTATAACTGGTCGGGATTTTCAAATCCAGTTTTTATAACTGGTCGGGATTTTCAAATTCAGTTTCTATAACTGGTCAGGATTTTAAAATCCAGTCTCTATAACTGGTCGGGATTTTCAAATCCAGTTTTTATAACTGGTCGGGATTTTCAAATTCAGTTTCTATAACTGGTCGGGATTTTCAAATCAAGTTTCTATAACTGGTCGGTATTTTGAAAGCCAGTTTCTATAACTGGTCGGGATTTTCAAATCCAGTGTTATAACTCATCAGGATTTTCAAATTCAGCTTCTATAACTCGTCGGGATTTTCAAAACCAGTTTTATAACTGGTCGGGATTTTCAAATCCAGTTTTATAACTGGTCGGGATTTTCAAATCCATTTTCTATAACTGGTCGGGATTTTCAAATCTAGTTTTATAACTGGTCGGGATTTTCAAATCTAGTTTTATAACTGGTCAGGGTTTTCAAATCAAGTTTCTATAACTGGTCGGGATTTTCATTTCCAGTTTCTATAAATGGTCGGGATTTTCAAATCTAGTTTTTATAACTGGTCGGGATTTTCAAATCCAGTTTTTGTAACTGGTCGTGATTTTCAAAATTCAGTTTTTACAACTGGTCGGGATTTTCAAATCCAGTTTCTATAACTGGTCGGGATTTTCAAATCCAGTTTCTATAACTGGTCGGGATTTTCAAATCCAGTTTCTATAACTGGTCGTGATTTTCAAATCTAGTGTCATAACTGGTCGGGATTTTCAAATCCAATTTCTATAACTGGTCGGGATTTTCAAATCCAGTTTTATAACTAGTCAGGATTTTCAAATGCAGTTTCTATAACTGGTCGGGATTTTTAAATCCAGATTTATAACTGGTCGGGATTTTCAAATCCAGTTTCTATAACAGGTCCGGATTTTCAAATCTTGTTTTATAATTGGTCGGGATTTTCAAATCCAGTGTTATAACTGATCAGGATTTTCAAATTCAGTTTCTATAACTCCTCGCGATTTTCAAATCCAGTTTTATAACTGGTCGGGATTTTCAAATCCAGTGTTTTTAACTGGTCGAAATTTTCAAATTCAGTTTCTATAACTGGTCAGGATTTTCAAATCCAGTTTTTATAACTGGTCAGGAATTTCAAATTCAGTTTCTATAACTGGTCAGGATTTTCAAATCCAGTTTTTATAACTAGTCGGGATTTTCAAATCTAGTTTTTATAACTGGTCGGGATTTTCAAATTCAGTGTTATAACTGGTCGGGATTTTCAAATCCAGTTTCTATAACTGGTCGGGATTTTCAAATCCAGTTTTATAACTGGTCGGGATTTTCAAATCCATTTTCTATAACTGGTCGGGATTTTCAAATCTAGTTTTATAATTGGTCGGGATTTTCAAATCCAGTGTTATAACTGATCAGGATTTTCAAATCCAGTATCTATAACTGGTCGGGATTTTCAAATCCAGTTTTATAACTGGTCGGGATTTTCAAATCCAGTTTTTATAACCGGTCGGGATTTTCAAATTCAGTGTTATAACTGGTCGGGATTTTCAAATCCAGTTTCTATAACTGGTCGGGATTTTGAAATCCAGTTTCTATAACTGGTCGGGATTTTCAAATCCAGTGTTATAACTGATCAGGATTTTCAAATCCAGTTTCTATAACTGGTCGGAATTTTCAAATCCAGTTTTATAACTGGTCGGGATTTTCAAATCCAGTTTTTATAACTGGTCGGGATTTTCAAATCCAGTTTCTATAACTGGTCAGGATTTTCAAATCAAGTTTCTATAACTGGTCGGGATTTTTAAATCCAGTTTTTATAACTGGTCGGGATTTTCAAATCTAGTTTCTATAACTGGTCGGGATTTTCAAATCCAATTTTTATAACTGGTCGGTATTTTCAAATTCAGTGTTATAACTGGTCGGGATTTTCAAATTCAGTGTTATAACTGGTCGGAATTTTCAAATCCAGTTTCTATAACTGGTCGGGATTTTCAAATCCAGTTTTTATAACTGGTCGGGATTTTCAAATCCAGTTTTTATAACTAGTCGGGATTTTCAAATCCAGTTTCTATAACTGGTCGGGATTTTCAAATCCAGTTTTATAACTGGTCGAGATTTTCAAATCTAGTTTCTATAACTGGTCGGGATTTTCAAATCCAGTTTCTATAACTGGTCGGGATTTTCAAATCCAGTTTCTATAACTGGTCGGGATTTTCAAATCCAGTTTCTATAACTGGTTGGGATTTTCAAATCCAGTTTCTATAACTGGTCGAGATTTTCAAATCTAGTTTCTATAACTAGTCGTGATTTCCAAATCTAGTGTCATAACTGGTCAGGATTTTCAAATCCAATTTCTATAACTGGTCGGGATTTTCAAATCCAGTTTTATAACTGGTCAGGATTTTCAAATGCAGTTTCTATAACTGGTCGGGATTTTTAAATCTAGTTTTATAACTGGTTGGGATTTTCAAATCCAGATTTATAACTGGTCAGGATTTTCAAATCCAGTTTTTATAAGAGGTCCCGATTTTCAAATCTAGTTTTATAACTGATCGAGATTTTTAAATTCAGCGTTATAACTGATCAGGATTTTCAAATCCAGGTTCTATAACTGGTCGGGATTTTCAAATCCAGTTTTATAATTTGTCGGGATTTTCAAATCCAGTTTTTATAACTGGTCGGGATTTTCAAATCCAGTTTCTATAACTGGTCAGGATTTTCAAATCAAGTTTCTATAACTGGTCGGGATTTTCAAATCCAGTTTTTATAACCGGTCGGGATTTTCAAATTCAGTGTTATAACTGGTCGGGATTTTCAAATCCAGTTTCTATAACTGGTCGGGATTTTCAAATCCAGTTTCTATAACTGGTCGGGATTTTCAAATCCAGTTTCTATAAATGGTCGGGAGTTTCAATTCTAGATTTTATAACTGGTCTGGATTTTCAAATCCAGTTTTTATAACTGGTCGGGATTTTCAAATCCAGTTTTATAACTGGTCGGGATTTTCAAATCTAGTTTCATAACTGGTCGGAATTTTTAAATCCAGTTTCTATAACTGGTCGGGATTTTCAAATTCAGTTTTATAGTTGGTCGGGATTTTCAAATCCAGTGTTATAACTGATCACGATTTTCAAATCCAGTATCTATAACTGGTCGGGATTTTCAAATCCAGTTTTATAACTAGTCGGGATTTTCAAATCCAGTTTTTATAACCGGTCGGGATTTTCAAATTCAGTGTTATAACTGGTCGGGATTTTCAAATCCAGTTTCTATAACTGGTCGGGATTTTGAAATCCAGTTTCTATAACTGGTCGGGATTTTCAAATCCAGTGTTATAACTGATCAGGATTTTCAAATCCAGTTTTTACAACTGGTCGGGATTTTCAAATCCAGTTTCTATAACTGGTCGGGATTTTCAAATCCAGTTTCTATAACTGGTCGGGATTTTCAAATCCAGTTTCTATAACTGGTCGTGATTTCCAAATCTAGTGTCATAACTGATCGTGATTTTCAAATCAAATTTCTATAACTGGTCGGGATTTTCAAATCCAGTTTTATAACTGGTCAGGATTTTCAAATGCAGTTTCTATAACTGGTCGGGATTTTTAAATCTAGTTTTATAACTGGTTGGAATTTTCAAATCCAGATTTATAACTGGTCGGGATTTTCAAATCCAGTTTCTATAACAGGTCCCGATTTTCAAATCTAGTTTTATAATTGGTCGGAATTTTCAAATCCAGTGTTATAACTGATCAGGATTTTCAAATCCAGTTTCTATAACTGTTCGCGATTTTCAAAATCCAGTTTTATAACTGGTCGGGATTTTCAAATCCAGTTTTTATAACTTGTCGGGATTTTCAAATCCAGTTTCTATAACTGGTCAGGATTTTCAAATCAAGTTTCTATAACTGGTCGGGATTTTCAAATCCAGTTTTTATAACCGGTCATGATTTTCAAATTCAGTGTTATAACTGGTCGGGATTTTCAAATCCAGTTTCTATAACTGGTCGGGATTTTCAAATTCTGTGTTATAACTGGTCGGGATTTTCAAATCCAGTTTCTATAACTGGTCGGGATTTTCAAATCCAGTTTCTATAACTGGTCGGGATTTTAAAATCCAGTTTCTATAACTGGTCGGGATTTTCAATTCCAGATTTTATAACTGGTCGGGATTTTCAAATCCAGTTTCTATAACTGGTCGGGATTTTCAAATCCAGTTTCTATAACTGGTCGAAATTTTCAATTCCAGTTTGTATAACTGGACGGGATTTTCAGTTTCAGTTTTTATAACTAGTCGGGATTTTCAACTCTAGTTTTTATAACTGGTCAGGATTTTCAAATCAAGTATCTATAACATGTTGGGATTTTCAAATCTAGTGTCATAACTGGTCGGAATTTTTAAATCCAGTTTCTATAACTGGTCGGGATTTTCAAATCCAGTTTTATAAGTGGTCAGGATTTTCAAATCCAGTTTCTATAACTGGTCAGGATTTTTAAATCCAGTTTTATAACTGGTCGGGATTTTCAAATCCAGTTTTATAACTGGTTGGGATTTTCAAATCCATTTTCTATAACTGGTCAGGATTTTCAAATCCAGTTTTATAACTGGTCGGGATTTTCAAATCCAGTTTCTATAACTGGTCGGGATTTTTAAATCCAGTTTTATAACTGGTCGGGATTTTCAAATCCAGTTTTATAACTGGTCGGGATTTTCAAATCCATTTTCTATAACTAGTCGGGATTTTCAAATCTAGTTTTATAATTGGTCGGGATTTTCAAATCCAGTGTTATAACTGATCATGATTTTCAAATTCAGTTTCTATAACTCGTCGGGATTTTCAAATCCAGTTTTATAACTGGTCAGGATTTTCAAATCCAGTGTTTATAACTGTTCGGGATTTTCAAATCCAGTTTCTATAACTGGTCAGGATTTTCAAATCCAGTTTTTATAACTGGTCAGGATTTTCAAATTCAGTTTCTATAACTGGTCAGGATTTTCAAATTCAGTTTTTATAACTGGTCGGGATTTTCAAATTCAGTTTTTATAACTGGTCGGGATTTTCAAATTCAGTGTTATAACTGGTCGGGATTTTCAAATCCAGTTTCTATAACTGGTCGGAATTTTCAAATCCAGTTTCTATAACTGGTCGGGATTTTCAAATCCAGTTTTTATAACTGGTCGGGATTTTCAAATCCAGTTTTTATAACTGGTCGGGATTTTCAAATCCATTTTCTATAACTTGTCAGGATTTTCAAATCTAGTTTTATAATTGGTCGGGATTTTCAAATCCAGTGTTATAACTGATCAGGATTTTCAAATTCAGCTTCTATAACTCGTCGGGATTTTCAAATCCAGTTTTATAACTAGTCGGGATTTTCAAATCCAGTTTTATAACTGGTCGGGATTTTCAAATCCATTTTCTATAACTGGTCGGGATTTTCAAATCCATTTTCTATAACTGGTCGGGATTTTCAAATCTTGTTTTATAACTGGTCGGGATTTTCAAATCCAGTGTTATAACTGATCAGGATTTTCAAATCCAGTTTCTATAACTGGTCGGGATTTTCAAATCCAGTTTTATAACTAGTCGGGATTTTCAAATCCAGTTTTTATAACCGGTCGGGATTTTCAAATTCAGTGTTATAACTGGTCGGGATTTTCAAATCCAGTTTCTATAACTGGTCGGGATTTTGAAATCCAGTTTCTATAACTGGTCGGGATTTTCAAATCCAGTGTTATAACTGATCAGGATTTTCAAATCCAGTTTCTATAACTGGTCGGGATTTTCAAATCCAGTTTTATAACTGGTCGGGATTTTCAACTCTAGTTTTTATAACTGGTCAGGATTTTCAAATCAAGTATCTATAACAGGTCGGGATTTTCAAATCTAGTGTCATAACTGGTCGGAATTTTTAAATCCAGTTTCTATAACTGGTCGGGATTTTCAAATCCAGTTTTATAAGTGGTCAGGATTTTCAAATCCAGTTTCTATAACTGGTCAGGATTTTTAAATCCAGTTTTATAACTGGTCGGGATTTTCAAATCCAGTTTTATAACTGGTTGGGATTTTCAAATCCATTTTCTATAACTGGTCAGGATTTTCAAATCCAGTTTTATAACTGGTCGGGATTTTCAAATCCAGTTTCTATAACTGGTCGGGATTTTCAAATCCAGTTTTATAACTGGTCGGGATTTTCAAATTCAGTTTCTATAACTGGTCGGGATTTTCAAAACCAGTTTCTATAACTGGTCGGGATTTTGAAATCCAGTTTCTATAACTGATCGGGATTTTCAATTCTAGATTTTATAACTGGTCTGGATTTTCAAATCCAGTTTCTATAACTGGTCGGGATTTTCAAATCCAGTTTTATAACTGGTCGGGATTTTCAAATCTAGTTTCTATAACTGGTCGGATTTTCAAATCCAGTTTCTATAACTGGTTGGGATTTTCAAATCCAGTTTCTATAACAGGTCGGGATTTTCAAATCTAGTTTTTATAACTGGTCGGAATTTTCAAATCCAGTTTTTGTAACTGGTCAGGATTTTCAAAATTCAGTTTTTACAACTGGTCGGGATTTTCAAATCCAGTTTCTATAACTGGTCGGGATTTTCAAATCCAGTTTCTATAACTGGTCGGGATTTTCAAATCCAGTTTCTATAACTGGTCGTGATTTCCAAATCTAGTGTCATAACTGGTCGTGATTTTCAAATCCAATTTCTATAACTGGTCGGGATTTTCAAATCCAGTTTTATAACTGGTCAGGATTTTCAAATGCAGTTTCTATAACTGGTCGGGATTTTTAAATCTAGTTTTATAACTGGTTGGAATTTTCAAATCCAGATTTACAACTGGTCGGGATTTTCAAATCCAGTTTCTATAACAGGTCCCGATTTTTAAATCTAGTTTTATAATTGGTCGGAATTTTCAAATCCAGTGTTATAACTGATCAGGATTTTCAAATCCAGTTTCTATAACTGTTCGCGATTTTCAAATCCAGTTTTATAACTGGTAGGGATTTTCAAATCCAGTTTTTATAACTGGTCGGGATTTTCATATCCAGTTTCTATAACTGGTCAGGATTTTCAAATCAAGTTTCTATAACTGGTCGGGATTTTCAAATCCAGTTTTTATAACCGGTCATGATTTTCAAATTCAGTGTTATAACTGGTCGGGATTTTCAAATCCAGTTTCTATAACTGGTCGGGATTTTCAAATCCAGTTTCTATAACTGGTCGGGATTTTGAAATCCAGTTTCTATAACTGGTCGGGATTTTCAATTCCAGATTTTATAACTGGTCGGGATTTTCAAATCCAGTTTCTATAACTGGTCGGGATTTTCAAATCCAGTTTCTATAACTGGTCGAGATTTTCAATTCCAGTTTCTATAACTGGTCGGGATTTTCAATTCCAGTTTTTATAACTGGTCGGGATTTTCAACTCTAGTTTTTATAACTGGTCAGGATTTTCAAATCAAGTATCTATAACAGGTCGGGATTTTCAAATCTAGTGTCATAACTGGTCGGAATTTTTAAATCCAGTTTCTATAACTGGTCGGGATTTTCAAATCCAATTTTATAACTGGTCGGGATTTTCAAATCCAGTTTTATAACTGGTCGGGATTTTCAAATCCATTTTCTATAACTGATCAGGATTTTCAAATCCAGTTTTCTAACTGGTCGGGATTTTCAAATCCAGTTTCTATAACTGGTCGGGATTTTTAAATCCAGTTTTATAACTGGTCGGGATTTTCAAATCCAGTTTTATAACTGGTCGGGATTTTCAAATCCATTTTCTATAACTGGTCGGGATTTTCAAATCTAGTTTTATAATTGGTCGGGATTTTCAAATCCAGTGTTATAACTGATCAGGATTTTCAAATTCAGCTTCTATAACTCGTCGGGATTTTCAAATCCAGTTTTATAACTAGTCGGGATTTTCAAATCCAGTTTTATAACTGGTCGGGATTTTCAAATCCATTTTCTATAACTGGTCGGGATTTTCAAATCTTGTTTTGTAATTAGTCGGGATTTTCAAATCTAGTGTTATAACTGATCAGGATTTTCAAATTCAGTTTTATAACTCCTCGCGATTTTCAAATCCAGTTTTATAACTGGTCGGGATTTTCAAATTCAGTTTCTATAACTGGTCAGGATTTTCAAATCCAGTTTTTATAACTGGTCAGGATTTTCAAATTCAGTTTCTATAACTGGTCAGGATTTTCAAATCCAGTTTTTATAACTAGTCGGGATTTTCAAATCCAGTTTTTATAACTGGTCGGGATTTTCAAATTCAGTGTTATAACTGGTCGGGATTTTCAAATCCAGTTTCTATAACTGGTCGGGATTTTCAAATCCAGTTTTATAACTGGTCGGGATTTTTAAATCCATTTTCTATAACTGGTCGGGATTTTCAAATCTAGTTTTATAATTGGTCGGGATTTTCAAATCCAGTGTTATAACTGATCAGGATTTTCAAATCCAGTTTCTATAACTGGTCGAGATTTTCAAATCCAGTTTTATAACTGGTCGGGATTTTCAAATCCAGTTTTTATAACCGGTCGGGATTTTCAAATTCAGTGTTATAACTGGTCGGGATTTTCAAATCCAGTTTCTATAACTGGTCGGGATTTTGAAATCCAGTTTCTATAACTGGTCGGGATTTTCAAATCCAGTGTTATAACTGATCAGGATTTTCAAATCCAGTTTCTATAACTGGTCGGGATTTTCAAATCCAGTTTTATAACTGGTCGGGATTTTCAACTCTAGTTTTTATAACTGGTCAGGATTTTCAAATCAAGTATCTATAACAGGTCGGGATTTTCAAATCTAGTGTCATAACTGGTCGGAATTTTTAAATCCAGTTTCTATAACTGGTCGGGATTTTCAAATCCAGTTTTATAAGTGGTCAGGATTTTCAAATCCAGTTTCTATAACTGGTCAGGATTTTTAAATCCAGTTTTATAACTGGTCGAGATTTTCAAATCCAGTTTTATAACTGGTTGGGATTTTCAAATCCATTTTCTATAACTGGTCAGGATTTTCAAATCCAGTTTTATAACTGGTCGGGATTTTCAAATCCAGTTTCTATAACTGGTCGGGATTTTTAAATCCAGTTTTATAACTGGTCGGGATTTTCAAATCCAGTTTTATAACTGGTCGGGATTTTCAAATCCATTTTCTATAACTAGTCGGGATTTTCAAATCTAGTTTTATAATTGGTCGGGATTTTCAAATCCAGTGTTATAACTGATCATGATTTTGAAATTCAGTTTCTATAACTCGTCGGGATTTTCAAATCCAGTTTTATAACTGGTCAGGATTTTCAAATCCAGTGTTTATAACTGGTCGGGATTTTCAAATCCAGTTTCTATAACTGGTCAGGATTTTCAAATCCAGTTTTTATAACTGGTCAGGATTTTCAAATTCAGTTTCTATAACTGGTCAGGATTTTCAAATTCAGTTTTTATAACTGGTCGGAATTTTCAAATTCAGTTTTTATAACTGGTCGGGATTTTCAAATTCAGTGTTATAACTGGTCGGGATTTTCAAATCCAGTTTCTATAACTGGTCGGGATTTTCAAATCCAGTTTCTATAACTGGTCGGGATTTTCAAATCCAGTTTTTATAACTGGTCGGGATTTTCAAATCCAGTTTTTGTAACTGGTCGGGATTTTCAAATCCATTTTCTATAACTGGTCAGGATTTTCAAATCTAGTTTTATAATTGGTCGGGATTTTCAAATCCAGTGTTATAACTGATCAGGATTTTCAAATTCAGCTTCTATAACTCGTCGGGATTTTCAAATCCAGTTTGATAACTAGTCGGGATTTTCAAATCCAGTTTTATAACTGGTCGGGATTTTCAAATCCATTTTCTATAACTGGTCGGGATTTTCAAATCTTGTTTTGTAATTAGTCGGGATTTTCAAATCTAGTGTTATAACTGATCAGGATTTTCAAATTCAGTTTCTATAACTCCTCGCGATTTTCAAATCCAGTTTTATAACTGGTCGGGATTTTCAAATTCAGTTTCTATAACTGGTCGGGATTTTCAAAACCAGTTTCTATAACTGGTCGGGATTTTGAAATCCAGTTTCTATAACTGATCGGGATTTTCAATTCTAGATTTTATAACTGGTCTGGATTTTCAAATCCAGTTTCTATAACTGGTCGGGATTTTCAAATACAGTTTTATAACTGGTCGGGATTTTCAAATCTAGTTTCTATAACTGGTCGGATTTTCAAATCCAGTTTCTATAACTGGTTGGGATTTTCAAATCCAGTTTCTATAACTGGTCGGGATTTTCAAATCTAGTTTTTATAACTGGTCGGAATTTTCAAATCCAGTTTTTGTAACTGGTCAGGATTTTCAAAATTCAGTTTTTACAACTGGTCGGGATTTTCAAATCCAGTTTCTATAACTGGTCGGGATTTTCAAATCCAGTTTCTATAACTGGTCGGGATTTTCAAATCCAGTTTCTATAACTGGTCGTGATTTCCAAATCTAGTGTCATAACTGGTCGTGATTTTCAAATCCAATTTCTATAACTGGTCGGGATTTTCAAATCTAGTTTTATAACTGGTCAGGATTTTCAAATGCAGTTTCTATAACTGGTCGGGATTTTTAAATCTAGTTTTATAACTGGTTGGAATTTTCAAATCAAGATTTATAACTGGTCGGGATTTTCAAATCCAGTTTCTATAACAGGTCCCGATTTTTAAATCTAGTTTTATAATTGGTCGGAATTTTCAAATCCAGTGTTATAACTGATCAGGATTTTCAAATCCAGTTTCTATAACTGTTCGCGATTTTCAAATCCAGTTTTATAACTGGTAGGGATTTTCAAATCCAGTTTTTATAACTGGTCGGGATTTTCAAATCCAGTTTCTATAACTGGTCAGGATTTTCAAATCAAGTTTCTATAACTGGTCGGGATTTTCAAATCCAGTTTTTATAACTCGTCGGGATTTTCAAATCCAGTTTTATAAATGGTCGGGATTTTCAAATCCATTTTCTATAACTGGTCGGGATTTTCAAATCCAGTTTTATAACTGGTCGGGATTTTCAAATCCATTTTCTATAACTGGTCGGGATTTTCAAATCTAGTTTTATAATTGGTCGGGATTTTCAAATCCGGTGTTATAACTGATCAGGATTTTCATATTCAGTTTCTATAACTCGTCGGGATTTTCAAATCCAGTTTTATAACTGGTCGGGATTTTCAAATCCAGTTTTTATAACTAGTCGGGATTTTCAAATTCAGTTTCTATAACTGGTCAGGATTTTCAAATCCAGTTTCTATAACTGGTCGGGATTTTCAAATTCAGTTTTTATAACTGGTCGGGATTTTCAAATTCAGTGTTATAACTGGTCGGGATTTTCAACTCCTGTTTCTATAACTGGTCGGGATTTTGAAATCCAGTTTCTATAACTGGTTGGGATTTTCAAATCCAGTTTTTATAACTTGTCGGGATTTTCAAATCCAGTTTCTATAACTGGTCGGGATTTTCAAATCCAGTTTTATAACTGGTGGGGATTTTTAAATCTATTTTCTATAACTGGTCGGGATTTTCAAATCTAGTTTTATAATTAGTCGGGATTTTCAAATCCAGTGTTATGACTGATCAGGATTTTCAAATCCAGTTTTTGTAACTGGTCGGGATTTTCAAAATTCAGTTTTTACAACTGGTCGGGATTTTCAAATCCAATTTCTATAACTGGTCGTGATTTCAAAATCTAGTGTCATAACTGGTCGGGATTTTTAAATCCAATTTCTATAACTGGTCGGGATTTTCAAATCCAGTTTTATAACTGGTGAGGATTTTCAAATGCAGTTTCTATAACTGGTCGGGATTTTTAAATCTAGTTTTATAACTGGTTGGGATTTTCAAATCCAGATTTATAACTAGTCGGGATTTTCAAATCCAGTTTCTATAACAGGTCCCGATTTTCAAATCTAGTTTTATAATTGGTCGGGATTTTCAAATCCAGTGTTATAACTGATCAGGATTTTCAAATCCAGTTTCTATAACTGGTCGGGATTTTCAAATCTAATTTTATAACTGGTCGAGATTTTAAAATGCAGTTTTTATAACTGGTCGGGATTTTCAAATCCAGTTTCTATAACTGGTCAGGATTTTCAAACCCAGTTTCTATAACTGGTCGGGATTTTCAAATCCAGTTTTATAACTGGTCGGGATTTTCAAATCCATTTTCTATAACTGGTCGGGATTTTCAAATATAGTTTTATAATTGGTCGGGATTTTCAAATCCAGTGTTATAACTGATCACGATTTTCAAATCCAGTTTCTATAACTGGTCGGGATTTTCAAATCCAGTTTTATAACTGGTCGGGATTTTCAAATCCAGTTTTTATAACCGGTCGGGATTTTCAAATTCAGTGTTATAACTGGTCGGGATTTTCAAATCCAGTTTCTATAACTGGTCGGGATTTTGAAATCTAGTTTCTATAACTGGTCGGGATTTTCAATTCCAGATTTTATAACTGGTCGGGATTTTCAAATCCAGTTTCTATAACTGGTCGGGATTTTCAAATCTAGTTTCTATAACTGGTCGAGATTTTCAAATCCAGTTTCTATAACTGATCGGGATTTTCAAATCCAGTTTCTATAACTGGTCGGGATTTTCAACTCCATTTTTTATAACTGGTCGGGATTTTCAAATCCAGTTTTTATAACCGGTCGGGATTTTCAAATTCAGTGTTATAACTGGTCGGGATTTTCAAATCCAGTTTCTATAACTGGTCGGGATTTTCAAATCAAGTATCTATAACAGGTCAGGATTTTCAAATCTAGTGTCATAACTGGTCGGGATTTTTAAATCCAGTTTCTATAACTGGTCGGGATTTTCAAATCCAGTTTTATAACTGGTCAGGATTTTAAAATTCAGTTTCTATAACTGGTCGGGATTTTCAAATCCAGTTTCTATAACTGGTCGGGATTTTTAAATCCAGTTTTATAACTGGTCGGGATTTTCAAATCCATTTTCTATAACTGGTCGGGATTTTCAAATCTAGTTTTATAATTGGTCGGGATTTTCAAATCCAGTGTTATAGCTGATCAGGATTTTCAAATTCAGTTTCTATAACTCGTCGGGATTTTCAAATCCAGTTTTATAACTGGTCGGGATTTTCAAATCCAGTTTTTATAACTGGTCGGGATTTTCAAATTCAGTTTCTATAACTGGTCAGGATTTTAAAATCCAGTCTCTATAACTGGTTGGGATTTTCAAATCCAGTTTTATAACTGGTCGGGATTTTCAAATCCATTTTCTATAACTGGTCGGGATTTTCAAATCTAGTTTTATAATTGGTCGGGATTTTCAAATCCAGTGTTATAGCTGATCAGGATTTTCAAATTCAGTTTCTATAACTCGTCGGGATTTTCAAATCCAGTTTTATAACTGGTCGGGATTTTCAAATCCAGTTTTTATAACTGGTCGGGATTTTCAAATTCAGTTTCTATAACTGGTCAGGATTTTAAAATCCAGTCTCTATAACTGGTCGGGATTTTCAAATCCAGTTTTTATAACTGGTCGGGATTTTCAAATTCAGTGTTATAACTCGTCGGGATTTTCAACTCCAGTTTCTATAACTGGTCGGGATTTTGAAATCCAGTTTCTATAACTGGTTGGGATTTTCAAATTCAGTTTTTATAACTGGTCGGAATTTTCAAATCCAGTTTCTATAACTGGTCGGGATTTTGAAATCCAGTTTCTATAACTGGTCGGGATTTTCAAATCCAGTGTTATAACTGATCAGGATTTTCAAATCCAGTTTCTATAACTGGTCGGGATTTTCAAATCCAGTTTTATAACTGGTCGGGATTTTCAAATCCAGTTTTTATAACTGGTCGGGATTTTTAAATCCAGTTTCTATAACTGGTCAGGATTTTCAAATCTAGTTTCTATAACTGGTCGGGATTTTCAAATCCAGTTTTTATAACTGGTCGGGATTTTCAAATCCAGTTTTTATAACTGGTCGGGATTTTCAAATCCAGTTTCTATAACTGGTCGGGATTTTCAAATCCAGTTTTATAACTGGTCGGGATTTTCAAATCCAGTTTTTATAACTGGTCGGGATTTTCAAATTCAGTGTTATAACTCGTCGGGATTTTCAACTCCAGTTTCTATAACTGGTCGGGATTTTGAAATCCAGTTTCTATAACTGGTTGGGATTTTCAAATTCAGTTTTTATAACTGGTCGGGATTTTCAAATCCAGTTTCTATAACTGGTCGGGATTTTCAAATCCAGTTTAAAAACTGGTCGGGATTTTCAAATCTAGTTTCTATAACTGGTCGATATTTTCAAATCCAGTTTATATAACTGGTCGGGATTTTCAAATCCAGTTTCTATAACTGGTCGGGATTTTCAAATCTAGTTTTTATAACTGGTCGGGATTTTCAAATCCAGTTTCTATAACTGGTCAGGTTTTTCAAATCTAGTTTCTATAACTGGTCAGGATTTTAAAATCCAGTTTCTATAACTGGTCGGGATTTTCAAATCCAGTTTCTATATCTGGTAGGGATTTTCAAATTAAGTTTTTATAACAGGACGGGATTTTCAAATCCAGTTTCTATAACTGGTAGGGATTTTCAAATCTAGTGTCATAACTGGTCGGGATTTTCAAATCCAGTTTCTATAACTGGTTGGGATTTTCAAATCCAGTTTTATAACTGATCAGAATTTTCAAATCCAGTTTCTATAACTAGTCGGGATTTTCAAATCCAGTTTTATAACTGGTCGGGATTTTCAAATCCAGTTTCTATAACTGGACGGGATTTTTAAATCTAGTTTTATAACTGGTTGGGATTTTCAAATCCAGTTTTATAACTGGTCTGGATTTTCAAATGCAGTTTCTATAACTGGTCGAGATTTTCAAATCCAGATTTATAATTGGTCGGGATTTTCAAATCTAGTGTTATAACTGATCAGGATTTTCAAATCTAGTTTCTATAACTGGTCAGGATTTTCAAATGCAGTTTTATAACTGGTCGGGATTTTCAAATCTAGTTTTTGTAACTGGTCGAGATTTTCAAAATTCAGTTTTTACAACTGGTCGGGATTTTCAAATCCAGTTTCTATAACTGGTTGGGATTTTCAAATCCAGTTTCTATCACTGGTCGGGATTTTCAAATTCAGTTTCTATAACTGGTCTGGATTTTTAAATCTAGTGTCATAACTTGTTGGGATTTTCAAATCCAATTTCTATAACTGGTCGGGATTTTCAAATTCAGTTTTATAACTGGTCAGGATTTTGAAATCGAGTTTCTATAACTGGTCTGGATTTTCAAATCCAGTTTTATAACTAGTCGGGATTTTCAAATCCAATTTCTATAACTGGTCGGGATTTTTAAATCTAGTTTTTTAACTGGTTGGGATTTTCAAATCCAGATTTATAATTGGTCGGGATTTTCAAATCCAGTTTCTATAACAGGTCAGGATTTTCAAATCTAGTTTTATAATTGGTCGAGATTTTCAAATCCAGTGTTATAACTGATCAGGATTTTCAAATCCAGTTTCTATAACTGGTCGGGATTTTCAAATCTAGTTTTATAACTGGTCGGGATTTTCAAATCTAGTTTTATAACTGGTTAGGGTTTTCAAATCAAGTTTCTATAACTGGTCGGGATTTTCAATTCCAGTTTTTATAACCGGTCGGGATTTTCAAATTCAGTGTTATAACTGGTCGGGATTTTCAAATCTAGTTTTTATAACTTGTCGGGATTTTCAAATCCAGTTTCTATAACTGGTCCGGATTTTCAAATCCAGTTTCTATAATTGGTCGGGATTTTAAAATCCAGTTTCTATAACTGGTCGGGATTTTCAAATCCAGTTTCTATAACTGGTCGGGATTTTCAAATCCAGTTTTTATAACTAGTCGGGATTTTCAAAACCAGTTTCTATAACTGGTCGGGATTTTCAAATCTAGTGTCATAACTGGTCGGGATTTTCAAATCCTGTTTTATAACTGGTCGGGATTTTCAAATCCATTTGCTATAACTAGTCGGGATTTTCAAATCTAGTTTTGTAATTGGTCGGGATTTTCAAATCCAGTGTTAAAACTGATCAGGATTTTCAAATTTAGTTTCTATAACTCGTCGGGATTTTCAAATCCAGTTTTATAACTGGTCGGGATTTTCAAATCCAGTTTTCATAACTGGTCTGGATTTTCAAATTCAGTTTCTATAACTGGTCAGGATTTTCAAATCCAGTTTCTATAACTGGTTGGGATTTTCAAATCCAGTTTTTATAACTGGTCGGGATTTTCAAATTTAGTGTTATAACTGGTCGGGATTTTCAAATCCAGTTTCTATAACTGGTCGGGATTTTCAAATCCAGTTTCGATAACTGGTCGGTATTTTGAAATCCAGTTTCTATAACTGGTCGGGATTTTCAAATCCAGATTTTATAACTGGTCGGGATTTTCAAATCCAGTTTTATAACTGGTCGGGATTTTTAAATCCAGTTTCTATAACTGGTCGGGATTTTAAAATACAGTTTTATAACTGGTCGGGATTTTCAAATCTAGTTTCTATAACTGGTCGGGATTTTCAAATCCAGTTTCTATAACTGGTCGGGATTTTCAAATCCAGTTTCTATAACTGGTCGGGATTTTCAAATCCAGTTTCTATAACTGGTCGTGATTTCCAAATCTAGTGTCATAACTCGTCAGGATTTTCAAATCCAATTTCTATAACTGGTCGGGATTTTCAAATCCAGTTTTATAACTGGTCAGGATTTTCAAATGCAGTTTCTATAACTGGTCGGGATTTTTAAATCTAGTTTTATAACTGGTTGGGATTTTCAAATTCAGATTTATAACTGGTCGGGATTTTCAAATCCAGTTTTCTATAAGAGGTCCCGATTTTCAAATCTAGTTTTATAATTGGTCGGGATTTTCAAATCCAGTGTTATAACTGATTAGGATTTTCAAATCCAGTTTCTATAACTGGTCGGGATTTTCAAATCCAGTTTATATAACTGGTCGGGATTTTCAAATCCAGTTTCTATAACCGGTCGGGATTTTCAAATCTAGTTTTTATAACTGGTCGGGATTTTCAAATCCAGTTTTTATAACTGGTCAGGATTTTCAAATCTAGTTTCTATAACTGGTCGGGATTTTAAAATCCAGTTTCTATAACTGGTCGGGATTTTCAAATCCAGTTTCTATATCTGGTAGGGATTTTCAAATTAAGTTTTTATAACAAGACGGGATTTTCAAATCCAGTTTCTATAACTAGGTCGGGATTTTCAAATCTAGTGTCATAACTGGTCCGGATTTTCGAATCCAGTTTCTATAACTGGTTGGGATTTTCAAATCCAGTTTTATAACTGGTCAGAATTTTCAAATCCAGTTTCTATAACTGGTCGGGATTTTCAAATCCAGTTTTATAACTGGTCGGGATTTTCAAATCCAGTTTCTATAACTGGTCGGGATTTTTAAATCTAGTTTTATAACTGGTTAGGATTTTCAAATCCAGTTTTATAACTGGTCGGGATTTTCAAATGCAGTTTCTATAACTGGTCGAGATTTTCAAATCCAGATTTATAATTGGTCGGGATTTTCAAATCTAGTGTTATAACTGATCAGGATTTTCAAATCTAGTTTCTA
>NW_028323253.1:0-74111 GCF_984573655.1 Nuphar pumila | reverse complement strand
ACAGCTTTCCAGACTAGATATGGGTTGTACGAGTTCGTGGTGATGCCTTTTGGCCTCACGAATGCTCTAGCAACGTTCATGGATCTGATGAACTGGATCTTTCGTCCATTTGTGGACTCTTTTGTGATAGTGTTTATCGATGATATCTTGGTCTACTCGGAGAGTCCGGTGCAGCATCGAGAGCATCTGCGTATTGTTTTGAGTACTCTTTGTGAGCATCAGTTGTTCGCCAAGTTCTCTAAGTGTGAGTTTTGGCTCGAGCGTGTCATGTTTCTTGGGCATGTGATATCGAAGGACGGAGTGTCTGTCGATCCAGCGAAAGTTGAAGCAGTTCTGGGCTGGAAGCAGCCCCAGAATGTGTCTGAGATTCGTAGTTTCCTTGGATTGGCCAGTTATTATCGATGTTTTATCCAAGACTTTTCGAGGATCGCATTACCTTTGACGAAGCTTTTACGTAAAGGTATCAGGTTCGAGTGGAACAGTGCTTATGAAGATAGTTTCCAGATCCTGAAGTTGAAGCTCATGACCTCGCCTGTGTTAGCTTTACCATCTGGTAGAGGTGGGTTTGTGGTGTACACAGACGCCTCTGGTACCGGATTGGGTTGCGTGCTTATGCAGCATGACCGAGTGATTGCCTATGCCTCTAGACAGTTGAAGACTCATGAGCGAAATTATCCGACGCACGACTTGGAGTTAGCAACAGTCGTGTTTGCACTGAAATCGTGGCGGCATTATCTGTATGGGGAATCGTTCGAGGTCTTTTCAGACCACAAGAGCCTCAAGTATCTGTTCTCTCAAAAGGAGCTGAACATGAGGCAACGTCGATGGCTTGAGTTCATCAAGGACTACGACTTCACATTGTCTTATCATCCTGATAAGGCGAACGTTGTGGCAGTTGTGCTTAGCCGCAAATCGAGTGGTGTTCTGGCTAGTCTTGTGTGGAGCCAGAAGCTTATTGAGGATTTCGTAGCTTGGAAACCTTTTTCTGTTGGTAGTGGTTCGATCAGATTGTCTGGTCTGACCATTCGATCCGAGTTTTTGCCGAAGATCGTAGAGGCTCAGAATCTTGACAACCAGTATGGCAAGTTTCTAGCCTTGGCTGAGCAAGCAGATTCTTCTTTTAGAGTGTCTGAAGATGGCAGCATTTGTATGAGAGATCGCCTTTGGGTTTCGAGCAACCCTGAACTGAAGAAAGAGATTCTTGACGAAGTTCATATGTCGAAGTACACGATTCATCCTGGCGAAATGAAGATGTTCAAGGACTTACAGCAGAAGTATTGGTGGAATAGCATGAAGCGCGAGATAGCGGCTTACGTTGCGAGGTGTTTGACTTATCAGCAGGTCAAAGTGGAACACCAGCGTCCCGGTGGTACCTTGCAGAGGATTGAGATTCCTCAATGGAAGTGGGAGAATGTCACGATGGATTTTGTGGTAGGTTTGCCACTGACTAGGCATAAACACGATGCGATATGAGTAGTCGTGGACAAACTCACCAAGTCTGCCCATTTCTTGCCAATCAGGATCAGTCAGTCTCTTGAGAGTTTAGCTGACTTGTACGTCAGAGAGATTGTTCGACTTCATGGTTTGCCGAGATCTATCATTTCTGATCGTGATCCCCGGTTTACTTTGCGACTGTGGGGTCAGTTGCAATCTGCTTTGGGGACGAAGTTGAAGTTTAGTACGGCCTTTCATCTTCAGACAGATGGACAGTCCGAGCGAACGATTCAAACGTTGGAAGATATGTTGCAAGCCTGTATACTTGATTGGAAGGGTGAATGGGATTCACACCTGTGTTTGGTTGAGTTCGCGTATAACAATAGTTACCACGCTAGTATTGGGATGGCCTCGTACGAAGCATTGTATGGGAGACCTTGTTGGTCGCCATCTTATTGGGACGACATCAGCGATAGATCGAGCGAATTGTCGATTTTTCTTCAGCACTACACGCAGCAAGTGCAGAAGATTCGTGAGCGTTTGAAGGCAGCGCACGATAGACAGAATAGTTACGCCGATAAGAGACGTCGCGAGTTGTCTTTTGAAGTTGGTGACATGATTTTTGTCAGAGTTTCGCCGACGAAGAGCGTGTTTTGTTTCGGAAAGAAAGGAAAGTTGAGTCCGAGATACCTTGGACCGTTTGAGATCGTGGCGAGGATTGGTGAAGTGGCATATCTTGTCGAGTTGCCTCCACAATATGTCCACATTCACAATGTTTTTCACGTGTCGATGCTCAGGAAGTACATTCCCCACCCATCGCATGTCATTCGTTACGAAGATGTGGACGTGCAGGAAGATCTGATTTTGTCAGAAAGGCCTATTGAGATTGTTGATCGACGAGATCAAGTTTTGTGTACCAAGACTATTCCGCTAGTTAAGGTATGATGGCAGCACCATGGCATTGAAGAATGCACATGGGAACCAGAAGCGAGCATGAGAGAGAAGTATCTGGAACTTTTTGTAACCTCCTAAGGGTGATTTTGTGGACGAAATCCTTTTTAAGGAGGGGAGGATGTAAGATCCACGATTTTCATTTTTATATATATTGTGTAATTATATGGAAATCGATGAATTTTTATGTTTTGGCAATTTCTGAAGATTTGCTTATTTTGAGAATTGGGTTAAATTGCGTAATTTTATGTAAAAGAGCAATTTTGGGAAATCTAGAGAGAATTAACTTCTGAAACTTTTAGGGTAAGTTTGGATTAGGGTTGTGATGATTCACTCCGAATTTGAGATCCGAACGACGAAAAAACCTCGTCAGTGCATGTGAATTACGAGTTTTACTTCAAGTTTGGACCCAGATCTTAATACGCTTAATTCTAGCAAACGGGAGGTAACTTCTTCTAGAGGCTTTAAGCATTTCGTATTAATTAAGGTTATGAAGAGAACTAAATAATTTGTTGGAATTAAATTAGCATTTTAATATATTAAATAAGTATTCTTTTAAGTAGTACACTATATGCGATTTTGGATTTGGATCCGGAGCAACTAGGAGATCCAAACCCCTTGGATGACCACATGGTAAACATCCTTATCCATGGTTGACCAGCTGGTCAGAGGCTGACCAGCTGGATGGTATTTTTGAAATTTTCTTGCATGGATTTAAAAAGAAGGCCTTCATTGGCCACTCATCTTTTCAAGAAACCTCATGATGATGCCTAGGCTCCATCATGAGGGGCGTCTTTTCCAAAAGAAAGGCATGGGGCTGGCGTCCCATGGTAGTTGTGTAATATTTTCAAAAGATTTCCAATCCTTAAAACCGATAGGTGGAGTTGGGTGGCAGCCAAGGGCGCCCCCTTGTAATTGTTTAAAGTTTTAAAGGCTTTTAATAGTGGCATTTTTGAAAGTTTTCTAAAACTTTTTGAAAGCTCTACATGCATTGGTTGTTGGGGGGCGTGGAGCTCCCCAGCCCTCCATCTTGGAGGGATTAATCCCAACCGTCCAACCCTAAGCAAACTTCTATAAAACTCTAGAAAAAAAAATGGGCCCCTCTCTAGTGGGCGATTTTTTCCTATCTCCTTCACTCTCTCTTCTCTCTCCCAAAACTTCCCCTCTTCTCTCAAGCTTCCTCACTCCAGCCGTGGGTTTTCTCTTGGGCGTGAGTAGCTGCAGCACATCATCCCTCTTCCATCTTCTTCAAAATAGCAAAGGTGAAGACATCAACTCGGTTTGCTCTTAGATTCAACACTCATGAAGCCGACGGTGCCGTGCATCTATGAATGCAGGCCCAAACGGTGGATTTTAGTTATAGTAATTGTAGTTCTAATCTGGAATCATCATGGATTGCATTATCATCTTGCTGCATGCATTTGGAGTCTTTTCCTTTTTATTTTCTTTCAATTTCATTTCAGTTTTAATCATCCTCCTTGTTTATTTGCTGGTTACCTTATTAGTATAATGCTGTCATGTTTTGCTTTTCTTTTCTTTTCTGCAGAGTTCATGGCCATTGCAACATTTCTGGGTGTGCTGGACCGAGCTGAGCTCGTCCAGCCTACACCCAGGTCGTTTGGCAAGTCCCTTGTAATGCTGGAACACCAGTTGGTGCATTCCATCCATCAACACTCTTTCATGTCTTTTGTGCTTTCTCTTTTGATGTTTGGGCTCAACCTGAAAGTGCAGTAGGATCGAGGCAACGAGCATTAGAGGGGGGGTGAATAGTGCTTTTAAAAATTGTCTGCGGAATATTAACGTATTTTGCAATTTGAAAAGCAAACACACAAAGAACACAGAATTTATCCTGGTTCGGTCTTTCCCGACCTACATTCAGTCCCCAAGCAAAACCCACTTGAGATTTCCACTATCAACCTTGTGTAACTACAAGATCATACACATACCAAATCCGGTCCCACTTTCAGTAACACACCTACTGAAAGCAAACAACTCTTTTAAACCAAGGAGTCCTTCCTTTTACAGAAAATAAGTAACAACTTACAATACAACCTATGAGCCCTTCTTTTGAATGCAAATGAGATGCAATTGGCTTTTGAGGTTGTTGAAATAATCTACTCACGAATTCACTATCTCTCAAAGGAAATTGAGTGAAAAACTAAAGTGAAAATATCAAGTGAGTGAGAAAATGAATGAGTGAAAAGCAAAGAGTAAATGATTCAAATTGATTGAATTGAAGTTGTTTTGACTGTAAAATGCACTTATATTTATAGTTGAAAGTTTTCATACGTTGAGGGTATGAAAGGGTGTCAAAACAGTCCATTTTGAACGATCAAAACGTTTGAAAAATGAAAAGACATGCCTTTTTGAAGTTTTAGGAAAAATGGCAAAATTAGTCGACTGAAACAGTAGTTAGTCGACTAATAATTAGTTATTAGTAGACTGACAGTTATCGTCGCTCGACTGGTCTGTTTATCGAGCCGTTTGAAAATCTGAACTTTTGAAACTTAGTCGACTAGAGATAAAATTAGTCGACTGATAATATCATCAGTAGACTGAAAAACCTTTCAGTCGACTGCTGCTAAAATCTTCTGAAAAACATACATTCTATCCGGTCGACTGATAAAAGCATTAGTCGACTGCTGCTAAATTTTCAGAAAACACATGTTCTGTCCAGTCGACTGATAAAATCATTAGTCGACTGATTTGACAAAAATGACTTTTTAGAAAATATGGCGCGAAAGGATTAGTCGACTGGTGAGTCTATTGGTGGACTAATAAACAGGAAAATTTAAGAAAAGAGTTTTCTAAAAAGATTTTCATGAGGGGTTCTTTTAGAAAAGTTTTTCTAAAGACTTTTTAGGTGAAATGCATCCTAAATATGCATTCTAAGTAAGGCTCTTACAAGAATCTAAGACTTTTAATGAATTTAACATTTGCACACTAGTCTTCAAAGATTCTTCATCGAATTCTTCAATGTCTTCATTGCCTTAGCTGAAATGCAGTTAATTTCACTTGCTCATCATCAAAACCTTATACTTGAAGTATCATGTACGGCTTCATTGTCGTAACAATCTCCCCATTTTTTATGATGACAAACTTAATCAAAGATGAAGCATTTAGATGCATAGATAGAGATTTTACTCCCCCTATGAATATGTTGCAAAACATTAAAAGTTACTACATTCAAAGCACATATATCACATATTGATTGGTTTGTATTTTCATTCATCATGCAAGATCTCCTGCAATTTCGATTTTTATCTTTTTCTCCCCCTTTATCAGAATAAAAAAAGAGTAAGGGCAGAAATGTCATAAGCAAAATGGAGATACAAGTTTAAAATATTACAACCCATAAAGTATCAAAGTTTAGAAAAGACAGAACATAAAGATCAGAAAAGTGAGTTGAGCAAATCCTTGATTGAAGTAATCTCTTTCTGAATCGAAGATAGTTGTTGTGTCACATCTTCACAAAAAGTGCGTTGATGCAGCTCCAAAGCTTCCAGTCGCTGCAAAACTTCATCATTGTCTTGACTTGTAGAAAATTTATTTCTTTTTGCTTGAGATGAAGGTGTCACAGAAGATGGTAAGGGTTCATAAATTGATGGTTCAGGTTGATCAACATTTAAAGGAGGCAAATATTTGATTTTCATCCTTTTAAAAATAGTTTGATCAAAGAACTCCTTTTGCTCAATATATTTTTCATTAGTTAAGGGAACTTTGAAATGTCTTAAAATACGAGTTAGAAGACATCCATAAGGAAGAAATGGTTTTTGTTTCCACAAATTTGTAAAATACACATTGGCCCAATTTACAGAAATATTTTCAAATAAGACATAAAGAGCCGTAGAAAGATCTGTGGAATAGTAATCAAAAGAACCAGTTTTAGGTAGAACATTATGGGCAAGGATTCGTCCAACAATGTGTGCACGAGTTTAAAGATTAGTATTTTTGAAAGGAGGGCAGTGAGGTGCACCTGGAAGAAGAATTTGTTCAAAAATTCTCTCATCATTCAGTTCAACAGTATTGAAAAGAGTGTCTGACGATGGAATTTCTAGGATTTCTCCAAGTAGTTTAGAATCAAACTCGATTTCAACATCACAAACTAGAGAGGACAGAACTCTAGTTTCATGATCAAAATGTAAATTCATGTAAAACAAGTGAATCAGAAAAGGATAGTGAAGGGTGTCTGCACAGGCATCAAAAAGATGTGAAATTCCTAGAAATAATTCTCTTATTTTGTAACAAGAAAACAGGTGAAACAGTACATTTCGGCCTGGTAAAACAGGTAGTGCAGAAATCTATCCAAAAGTATCATATAAAGGAGGATTTCGAAGTAATCTGAGAGAAAATCCATGTCTTGAAGAAGGTGCAGGAGGAGGAGAACCTAAACCTTTTACAGATGCAGACTTCGAACGAGGCATGGTTAAAAACAGATTTACCAAAAAGAATGTCGGCTTCCAAACAACGTTCGGCACAAGGAAGATGTTGTCCGGCGTTGTGAAGGAGAACCAATGCAACAGAAACAGTGAATAGACGAGGAGGAGTCTGCAGTGGATGACAGTAGATGAGAGGAGGCTGCCACAAAGGGGATTCCGACGAGAACTGAAGATGTGCACCATCACGGCAAGAGGATTCTGGCAAGGATAGGTTCGAACGGCACTCCGAGGGTTTTTTGGAAGAGAGAGAGGAAAGAGAGAGAGAGAGAGGGTTTCGTTTTAAGGGTTTCATTCCTTTTTTTAAAAAAATGAAAAGGTACAAAAATGAAATGATGCCAAAAAAATGGGTGTTAAAAAAATCCAAGGGGTATCAGGTCCCTTCAGTTAAAAATTTAAAAAAAATTTAGTCGACTAAAATTTTATCGGTCGACTAAGAATCTGCGACTCATTCTAAAATTTTTTTTTAAAACATCTGTTGACTAGAAATTTTATCAATCGACTAGTAAAGTGCGATTCATTCTAAAAATTTTAAGGCATCAGTCGACTAAAATTTTATCGGTCGACTAATATAGTGTGATTTTGAGATTTTGTTCAAAAATCAATATTTTTATAAATCCAAAAATGAGCAAATGCATAGTTCTCTCCTAATTCTCATAAAATCTTCATTTTTAAGTGGTTTAGTGAAGATATTGGCATGTTGTTCTTTAGTGAAAATAAAATTTAATGAAATATCTCCTTTTAACACATGATCTCTTAAGAAATGATGTCTAACTTCAATATGCTTAGTTCTTGAGTGCTGAACAGGATTTTTCGAAAGATTTATAGCACTAGTGTTATCACAATAAATAGTTGTTGTGGAGTAATTCAAACCAACATCTTTTAAGGTCTGTTTCATCCATAGTACTTGTGAACACGCTAAACTAGCTGCTATATATTCTGCTTCAGTTGTTGAGAGTGACACTGAATTTTTTTTTTTACTAAACCAAGAGACTAAGGAATTTCCTAAGAAATGACATGTTCCGCTAGTACTCTTGCGATCAGATTTACTTCCTACAAAATTTGCATCACTATATGAAACTAAATCAAAGGAAGATGATTTTGGGTAAAACAAACTGAAATCTAAAGTATCTTTCAAATAACGAAGAATTTGTTTTACTGCAGTTAAATGAGATTCCTTTGGATTAGCTTGAAATCTTGCACACATACAAACACTAAACATTATATCAGGTCGACTAGCAGTTAAGTATAATAGAGATCCAATCATACCTCTGTAGAGCTTAGTATCTACACTTTTACCATTTTCATCTTTATCAAGAGAAGTAGTTGTACTCATAGGATTCCTTCTTGATTTCGATGAGTCCATCCCAAATCTCTTGAGAAGTTCTTTTGTATACTTAGCCTGATTGATGAAGATTCCTTCTTCAGTTTGCTTTATTTGAAGTCCAAGAAAGTAGTTTAATTCGCCCATCAAGCTCATTTCAAACTCTTCCTGCATAGCTTTAGCAAATTCTTTACAAAAAGAATCATTAGTAGAACCAAATATTATGTCATCAACATAAATTTGCACAATAAGAATATCTGAATTAAGATTTTTAATAAATAAAGTGGAGTCTACCCGATCAATGGAAAAACCAGATTGTTCTAGAAAATTTCGTAGTCTTTCATACCACGCTCTTGGTGCTTGTTTAAGTCCATACAAAGCTCTTTTTAATTTGTGGACTTTTTTCGGATATTTTTCATTTTCAAAGCCTGGAGGTTGCTCTACATAAACTTCTTCATTGATGTGTCCATTTAAAAATGCACTCTTAACATCAATTTGATATAACTTGAAGTTCATGTAACTAGCAAAAGCAAGCATCATTCAAACTGACTTCAATCGAGCCACTGGTGCATAGGTTTCATCAAAATCTATGCCTTCTTCTTGATTATAGCCTTGCTTTGTTACGAATGACTTCGCCATTTTTGTTCAGCTTATTTCTGAAGACCCATCTTGTTCCAATTACTGGATGATCCTTTGGTCTATCAACTAGATCCCAAACATCATTCCTAGTAAATTGGTTAAGTTCTTCAGACATGGCTAAAAGCTAAAATTCATCATCACAAGCCTCATTGATATTCTTTGGTTCTATTTTAGATATGAAAGAAACATTTGCAATATATTTTTCTAATTGCCTTCTAGTTTGGACACCACTCTTTATTTCTCCAATAACTTGTTCATGTGGATGATTGGGAACTTCTTTCCAAACTGGTTGAAGAGGAATATTTTCTTGAGAAGTATTCTCTATCAATGGTTTTTCTTGAGGTATTACTTCTTCTCCTTCGCTTAGAGGTATAACCTGCTCACAATTCTCATCAAATGCAACATGTAAAGATTCTTCAATGCAAGATGTTCTTTTATTAAAAATACGATAAGCTTTACTTCTAGAAGAATATCCAAGAAATATTGATTCATCTGATTTTGAATCAAACTTATCAAGATTATCTTTGGTATTTAACAAGAAGCATTTACTACCAAAAATTTTAAAATATTAGATCTTTGGAATACGAGCATAATACAATTCAAAACATGTTTTATGTAAAATTTGTCGAATAAGAACACAGTTTAAAACATAACATGCTGTATTTATTGCTTCAGCCCAAAAGTATTTTGGTAAATTTTTATTTTGAAGCATGGTTCTAGCACATTCTTTCAAAGTTCTATTCTTTCTTTCAACAACTCCATTTTGTGGAGCCTCTCTAGGAAAAGCAAAGTTGTGAGATATACCATGTAGATCACAAAACTTTAGAAAAGATTCGTTTTCAAATTCACCACCATGATCACTATGAATTTTAATTATAGATGTAGATTTTTCATTTGTAATTCTTCTACAAAGTTTAAAAAATTCAGAAAAAGCATCATTTTTGCTTTTTAGAAAAATTACCTATGTAAATCGAGAATAATCAACTACTATAACAAAAGCATACTTGCTATGATTCAAACTTTGAATTCTAGATGGTCCAAATAGATCTAAATGTAAAAGTTCAAGAGGACGTTTTGTTGAAACTATATCTTTTGCTTTAAAAGAACTCTTGATTTGTTTACGCCTTTGGCAAGCATCACATAAGTGATCTTTCTTATATGGTATTCTAGGTAGGCCTCTAACAAGATCATTCTTGGATAACTTGGAAATAATTTTAAAGTTAACATGTCCAAGTCTCTTGTGTCATAACCATTGAATTTCATTTGAAACAATAAGACATTTTTCATTAAAAGTGGGTAACTCGTCTAGATATAGTTCATACACATTGTTCCTTCTTTTACCTTTAAAAATGATCTTTTTAGATTGAAAATCAGAAATTAAGCATAAATCATTTTCAAAAGAATCATGAAAACCTTTATCACATAATTGACTAATAGATAATAAATTATGCATTAAATCATCTACTAAAAGAACATTTTCTATCAAGGGAAATTTTGGATTACCAATACCGATCACTTTTCCCTTGCTATTGTCACCAAAGGCGACGGTTCCTCCATCCTTACTTTGGAGGGTGGAAAATAACTCCGGCCTTCCAGTCATATGTTTGGAACAACCGCTGTCCAATATCCATTTGCTCTTTATTTTGTGTCCCTACAACAAAATTAGAAGACAAAGCATTTGACCCCTTTCTATTTTCGGGTCCATGAGAGTTAGTCTTAGGAACCCATATCCATTTGGATTTTGGTTTCCTTTGATAATAAATATTCTTTCTATAAAAAGATTTAGCATTTCTAGAATAATCATGTCTAGGCTTATAAGCATTATAAGTTTCATGATTAGATGCATTTCTATTAGAACTAAAAAATTTAGTTCTATGAATAAATGGTTGAGAATATTGTCTTTGATTTTTCACAACAAAGTTTGGTCTATTTTGAGTATCAAAGAAACTATATCTCAATCCGGTTTTATTAACCGAGCATCTTTGAGAACCAAAAAGTTTTTCTAGATTCTCTTGACCATTTGTGAATTTGGTCACTATAGAAAGAAGATCATTTGATTTTTCTTTTAGACTAGTTATTTCTTTTTGTAAGAGATTGGTTCTAATTCCAATTTATTTTATCTCAAATGCTTGGCAAGAATTTTTCTTCTTGAGATCTTCTATCTCTTGAAGTAACACTTTATTTTGAGAGTCAAGAGTTAAATTTTCAGTTTTTAACTCTTTGTTTTTAGAATTTAGACTCTTAAATTTAGCATATAAATCATTGAATGCTTCTAATAAATCATCATAGTCAAATTGACTTACCGAATCTTCTTGTGCTACAAAACACATGTTGGTGACTTCTTCATTTGATTCTTCATCGGAAGAGGAGTCACTATCATCCCAACATGCTTGAAATGCCTTTTTCTTCTTGAATTGGTCCTTGGGCTTGATTTTGAGAAGAGGACAATCTTTCTTGATATGTCCACCCTTTTTGCAATTAAAACACTTGACTTCATTGGGATTGGAAGAATCCGCTTTCTTTACATTTCTTTGAAATCTTCCCTTTTTTGATGAATCTTCTGAATTGCCTTGTGATGAGGGCAATATTTTCATCTTCATCTTCTTCTGAATTTTCAGAGTCAGGAGTAGCCTTAAAAGCAAGAGATTTCTTCTTGGGTTCTTCTTCTTGTCTGTCTTGAAGTTGAACTTCATATGTCATTAGGTTACCAACCAAATCTTCAAGAGTGAGAGTGTTTAAATCATTTGCCTCTTCAATAGCAGTGGTTTTTCTCTCTCATTCAGGAGTTAAACACCTTAGGATCTTTCTGACTAAATCCACTTGTGAATATTCTTTTCCAAGGGATTTTAGTGTGTTTGTTATATCGGTCATTCTTGTTACCATGTCCGCTATAGATTCATTTTGCTTCATTTTAAACAATTCAAATTTATGAACTAAAGAAGCAATTTTAGATTCATTTACCTTTGACGTACCTTCGTGAGTCACGAGAAGAGTATGCCAGATTTCATTTGTTGTAGAGCATTGAGAGATGCGATTGAACTCTACCTTGTCAACGACACAATACAATGCATTCATCGCCTTGGCATTAAGTGAAGCAGTCTTCTTTTCTTCATCAGTCCATCGGCTGAAATCAGTTGATGGAGTTTGGTATTTATCTGAAACAACTCTTTAAGTTCTTCTGATTACTCCTTCGGGTACACGAAGGAAACCTCGCATTCTGTGAGACATGCACCCGGTGTCTGTTATTTAAATTCTAATGTGGTAACCGGGGAAGCTACAGACCGAGTTGACCTCATGCCAACAGCACACAACTATGAGAAAATACTCGCATAGGCAAGGATTGCAATCTATACTACTGCAGTAGTGAGGTCCTAGAAAGGCACCTCGACCTCCCTGACTCTGAGTGACCGGAGGCCAAAGGATGCTACAGCTCCTGTCTGTAAACACCCCAAATTTTCACTCACCTTACTGACATCTCCACCAATTATCACATTTCAGTTCTCCGGAAGCAATGGAGGGCAAAATGGTCATTTTCTGAGATTAAACCTTGCAGAAAGTCTAAAATTTCATTCTTGAGCCTCAAAATTTCTATATTTAGGTTCAGAAACATCTTCAAACTGCAAATTTTCAAAATCTCATTCTTGGCAAAAAGCTAGAATTTCCAGGTCCTAATTCAGAATAATATCTTTTGAGGCATGTCTTTGCATATCATTGCATGAGCATTTCATATCACTGCACGACACAACATGTCATTTCGAGGTCCAGAACTCTTGATTTCAAAACCCTCAATCCAGATTCGAGTTTTAACTTTTTCAAAATTGATTTCAAACCTCCTGGGTCTTCAAAATTACCAATCCTTCCCATTTTACCCCCAGGACTCTGAATCTCAAAAAGACTTTCTCAGGAAAACAATCTGGATAGTTTTCAATTTGGATTTTCCAATTTTATCAACTGGATCAGCTCTGCCTGAAGAAGGGGACGAAGCTCCGAATTTAGCAAATTCTGTCCCGGATTTTACCCTTTTGTCAACAATTTCAAATATCATTCTTTTACAAAATCGCCCTACAGGGGCCACCTCTTTTCAAAATTTCCGTAATCAGGCTAAGTATTTCTTCTTTGCCAATTAGTCTAGATTTTTATGAAAATTCCCAAAAAGAGGTTTACTGTCTTGTCCTTATGTCAATAAAGAAGCAATGTGGGGCCCACCTTGAGGTGGTGTCACATAGGCTTTTCTTTTGAAAAACCTGAATTTTGAAAAAAACCCAAAAATATAGGAGCCTTGTCCCTGGATTGGCGCCACTGGATCATTTTCTCTCTCCTCCCGTTTGCCTGCCATGTGTTAGCGTGGGTTCACCTAGGGGTGGCGCCCCATGTCATTTTCTCTCTCCTTCCATCCTCAGACACGTGTCAGTGTGGGGCCACTTTAAGATGGCACCACATGTCATTTGACACCCCCTTTATTCCACGCCATGTGTCAAGTATCCACCAACTTCACCCTATGCCACCATGAGATGCCACATGTCATGTGCTGCCCTGTCCAGAAAAAAGTAGAGCTTGTCTCCCCTGAGGTGGTGCCATTTGAAGTATGTCTCCTGCAAGAGACACGTGTCAATCTCTCCCTTCTTCAGAAAAAGCAGACTGACACATGTCTCTCCTTACTTTTCTCAGAAAAGTAAGTGACACATGTCACCCTTAGCTTCCTTCAGAAAAAGTAGAGGACACGTGTCACTCTTGGCCTCCTGCAGAAAAAGCAACAATTCAAAAAAATTCAAACACAGGCTTTGGTGGCGCAAATGCTGATTTTCCTGCATAAATTCATCTTTATTTTATTTTATTTTATTTTTGAGTTGGCGCCACATGGTTCTTCTCCTTCTCTTCCCTTCCACCACGTGTCACTGTAGGATCTCCCAGAGGTGCTGCCACATGTCCACCCTCCATTCCTCCAGAGCCAGCTTCATTTAAATTTCAAATCCTACCCTGAGGTGGCGCCATCTGAGAAGACTTCTCCAGCTAGCTGACACTTGTCAGAAGTAGAGCCATCCTGAACTGCCACATGTCCAAATCCCCCTGCAGCAGAAAAAGTGGAAGCAGCCCTCCTCTGAGGTGGCGCATTTGGCTTCCTCTGCTCTTGTCCTTCTGCCACATGGCAATGTGAAGCCACCCTGAGGTGGCGCCACATGTCAGCCTCTGTCTCTTCCAGAAAAAGCAAAAATTCAAACCTTTAAATTCCTCAGAGGTGGCGCCATTTGAGTGCTGCTCTGTCCTTCTGACACGTGTCAGTGTGGAGCCACTCTGATGTGGCGCCACATGGCATGCCCCTACTTCTTCTAGATTCAAAACCTCAAACTCCTTTTTGATGTGGCGCCATTTCAAAGCTCCCACTTGGCTCCATTTTTTATTTTTTATTTTATTTAAAATAAAAGTAGCCCACCATGAGGTGGCACCATATGAGAAGCCTTAGAAAAGCATATTTCAAATTTCAAAACTCCCAAGCAACCCCCTCTGTGGTGGTGCCATTTGGGAGACTTCTGCAGAGAAAATCAAGCTACATTTTTGAAAATTTTCAAACTCCCCTGCTGAGGTGTCTCACCCACAAAATTCTCATTTTTATTTTCTCAAAATTCCACATGGCATGCTTTGAGATGGCGCCACATGGAGGGCTCAAATTAAGCCTGTTTGAAATTCAAAAATCTCAAAAATTGCTACAAATACAAGGGCCCACACCCAGCTGAAAGGGGGTCTCTTTTGGATTTGGCATTTCACTCAGAGTTTCCCTAATACACGATTTTGAAGTTCTGAATTCACGCCCCCCCTGGGCTCAGTGGAGAGGGTGCATTGAAGCACCAACCTTGCTCGCATCACTTCCAATTCGATCTAGGCGTGGATCGATTTTCGTGAACCTTCTGAAGCCCGGACCGAAGGACGAAAGAAGCCGTTGGTAGCCGTTCATTTTGGGAGTTCCAAAGATGCAGAAAAATGCAAGGTGCACTTCTATCCCTATTGATTTCATTATAGTAATATCCTTACTCGATTCGTATTGTCGTTTTGAAGAAAGAGCTCATCTGAGTGATGGATCGAGCTATTCTCATAAAATGGCACATATCAAAAGATTTTTTTTTTATGCATTCTTGATTAGATTTTCGCATTCCATTATGTTCATGCATTAAAATAAGTTAGATTTATGTTTTATTTCATTAAAATAGCATGTTCCATGAATTTATTTGATATTTCATGAATTCAGCTTTATTTATGTAAGTCCCTGTTTTTGTCAATCAGTCCACACGTCATTTCATGTATTTATTTTTTGTTAAAAATGCTAAAAAAATCATAGTATGCGCCCTTAAGTGTCCCTAACAATCTGCCAAAACGTCTTAATGATTTGAATTTGTTTACTGCATTAAAAGTTCAAAATGGTAGGTCGGGTTTTGTTACCCGGGATACATTTTGAAAGTTTATATCTGATTTGTAAAATCGAGATCTCTCTCATATGAGGTCCGATTGTCAATACAAAACATGTTATGAACTCGGGATGATGTCTAGTATTTACTCTGATTTTCTCAGTTTTTTCAAAATTTGTTTAATGTCTAAAAAAATCCGAGAGTTTGGGACACATGTCAGAGCCTGATCTGGGCCTCTGAGACTTTGGATCTACTTAAGTCGATGGGTTTTCTTTGAGTATTGCTCCAAATCCAAATCTGTAAAAAGTGAATGTCATATTCGGGATGTCCTTTGTTTGCATCTGAAAATTTATGATTTTTAGAACAGTCTTAATATCAGTTTCGGATTTTTCTTGTCAGTCTTCTGTTTTGTAATATTTGTCTGTTCTGTTGATTTAGGCTAGTAATGTCATATTTTATCTCTGTTCCTGTTGATCAAATGCTGAAATCATAAAAATGAAAGTTGTTCATGCATCTGTCAGTAGTTCTTTATTTAAATATCAGAAATTTCTATGGTTAGCGGCTATTTTGTATGCAATTTTACATCAGATCAGGTCGATTTTACCTCAGTCAGAGCCAAAATCCCGGTACCTAACTCACCGTAGTTCAAATCCCGAGGCTGTAAAAGCCAAAAGTGTTCAATTTTATGTCCTATAGCAGTCTTCAAAATGTCATATGTTTCTATGGTGGAGTTTTAGCATTATCATGTTAAGTGTTACATTTGGTTCGGGTTTGTAGGCGAAATTCACCCATTTTAGGACTTTCTGTAAATTTTCGCACCCAAACCATATCATTTCGTGAGTTTTAGCATTCTAGGCTATTTATAAGAGCAGAGGGATGTTTTATACCGAATTTGGTGTGAGTTGGAACTCGTTTGATGCTCGGTTTAGCCGTATCATCAAAATAGGGCCCCGCGGGACCTTGATCCAAGCGAAAAATAAGCGAAATTCGTTAATTTTGATGAATGGTAGCATGTATAATTATGATTTTACAGTCCTAATGTGTTTAGCAGCATGTCATCATGCCTCATACTGCATTTCATCATCATTTGGTTCAATTCGAATTTCAAAATCTCAATTTTACCAAGTTTTTCTTTCAAAAAACCCTGATTTTAAAGGTATAACCTTAATATTAGGGGTATTTTGGTCATTTTAACCACAATTTCGAATTTCAAACTATTTCTTACTGGATTTCTTGCATTTACATCATTTCAAATGTCAAGAAAGCATAAGAATAGGGTTTATATCCAACTAAGTCCAATAATTTCATAATATTATTGGAAAATCTTGGAAAAACCCACATATTTGAGCTAACCCCATTTCAAGTTTGATAGGGACATTCAAAAGAGGGAGTTGAAGTCTGCAATTTCTTTTATTTCATTTAATTAGTGATGTAATAATGTAAATTTTGGAATAAGAGATTTAATTTTCTGCTTAGATTAGGATGCATATCATATAGTTTGAATTCATGCAATATCCTGATTATGTGATTCATGCATTTTATTTCAAAGCACTATGGATGTACACGAATGACACGCACACCAACTCTTAGGGAGTTGATGAACTCGGTGGAGTCCATATTTACGGCCCTAGTCGGAATATGGACGAGACCCAGATCCATCATCTTTCTATTAGTCACACTGAGCCTACACACTTAGGCTATCTTCCAAAATTTCACTGCATATTTTCAATTCTACAAAATATTTTAGAATTGACTAAGTAAATTATAAACATATTCACGGCCATAGTCGAAATATGTGACAATTCTACTTAGTTTAATTCTAAAACAGCATATTTTCTGAAAAGAGGCTTTTGCAAAGTGACATTCATTCATATCATTTGCATCATGAAATCACTGGTTTTTCTCATGATTTTCTCAAGAAAATTTCATTCCATGGAAATCGATTTCTCTAGAAACTCTGAAAATTTTCAAAGTTGAATTTTCCGAATCAAGTCTCCCATGATTTTCCCTGGAAAATATTCCTTTCTTAAAATTCATTTTCAAAATGAATTTCTCATCTTTCTTAAGAATCAAAATCGATTTTCAAGTATTTCAAGGATAAGATTTCCAGGATCTCAGTTTCCCGAGTTTTGATTTTCCATCTCCAATGAATTTCAACCATATTCCAAAGAAAGCTTTCAAAACTTGAAGCTTTTCTTGACAAGCATTTTCCCTTCAAGAATTCTTTCCATTTTCTCAGGATTTTCATCCATTCATGATTTTCCCACACCTTTATGAATTTTCCCGTGACTTCAAAACCCTTTCATCTGAGTTTCCTAAGAGATTGACTTTCATCCTTTTCATGAGAAATGCTTTTCCAACTCCAAAGCCTTTTCTAAGCATACATCATGTCTTTCCAAGTTGCATTTTACAAAATCTCATAGCACATGCCTGAATTCTCTGTGCATTTAGGATAGAACACGATTTTGATGATTTAACTAAGTCAAGCACATTTTTGGTCCTTGGTTCGATTACCCCTGTTAAAGGTGGCAGGAACGGTCGAACCTCGTACCGACAGGTCAAGCCCCATCCCATGGATTTTCCTGCTATTTTCAAAAATGGAGGTGAGTATTTCAAAACAATTTAAAAAAAAAAATCCGGTCAAGTTTGACTCGCGAAAGCATTTTCCTCTTTCTCTCCCGCAAAGGAAGGGAAGAGGGGAAAATTTTTGCGACGACAACACTGTCAAAACAAGTGTCGTAGTAATGACAAGTCACTCAGGGTTGTACCATCCACCCTCTCCCAAGGTGAACCATTTTGTGAATGGGGCGAAGCAGGTTTATCTTTCTTAAGGCTCATGTTTCAATCATACCTCACTACGAGGAATTTGCCTCGTGGTCCCCGCAGAGTACGCAAAATGAGGACTTAGCCTGCCCATTCACGTGCTCAGCCTCACAGAGCCAACGGAGCACACCGCTCGTGAAAGCAGTCATAACACCATATTATTTATGTTTTGTTTAGGGTATGTCACACAAGAGTCCTTACACAACACAAGGGCCACTTCCCGAGGACTCCACTGAGCCCACCACAAGTCATTTCAATATTCATACCCTGTGGTGTTCAATTTCCTATCTTTTCATTTCATAAGGTAAGTGCACCTAATGCGCTTACCAATGCCTCAAGCAATGTACCTCCTCAGGGTACGCACTACTCAGTAACAGTGTCAGGATGTGCTAAGTGCAAAGTGAAGGAGTATCACATGTTTCTATCTTTTGCACAAGTATAAACAACAGAGGCATTTGCATAATATGCGATAATTAAAAAGCACTAACTGGCATACTTTAGTGTTAAGATTGCATTTAGCAACATTCTCATATGTATGGGAATTACATTCGCATTCTCAAGGGTCTAAATTGAATTCATCTAAAATTCCATCTTATGGGAATAACATTAGTTATTTCCACGGTGAACAGTCGCTCTTGCAGGGAAGATGCAATTGCGATAAAAATCTTACACACGTGGTTCAACACACTTACAAGTTTATGGTGAAAACTTGGGATATTCCCGTCTGATGGTGATTACATTGGCATTGACACGACTCGGGGTGCCGCACCCGCGGACCCGAAACAGACCGTTTGCCAAAACGAATGTAAGACAACACTGGGTAACTCAAACTTAGATCAGAGTGTGGAGTCATTCAAAGAAATTACTTGGACAGGACACCGGAGTATCGCAAGTCCATTCGGTTACACCGAAATGACCATCATGTGCTTTTAATATATATATATATATATATATATATACATATATATATATATATATGTACATATTTACATGCATATCCATGTTTACAACATATTCGAGGTTCCACATTCATATACGTGTACACATTCATAACTAGATACATACATATATATCTATATATCTATATATATATATATATGTGTGTGTGTGTGTGTCGAAAACAAAGCAACCCAAGGCATGCACTCATGCCAAAACTTAACCGGGGTGCAAGGATGGTGTGGGGCACTACTAAGGTTAGCTCGAACCTAATAGGACCAACCTAAAGTAGGCTTGTTCTTGTTTAAACGGGGAAGAAGGTTCACAGCCACATAAGTGGCAATACCGGGGCTGCAAGTGTGCCAACATTTGGATTCCGCACACGTGCTGCCCAAAAACTCCAGCTAACATGGTGGTCTGGTCCCACGGACCAGACTGTCATGTCCACCAACCAGGTCTGGTCCCACTCATGGATCGGACCATACTGACTAAAGGGTTCGGTTGGGCTGGCTCCAGCCCTTAACAAGGGTTAAACGGCTAACGTAGTGATAGGGGGTGCCAAGGTGGGTCAAGGCATTTGGTCCTTAGGACCAGACAACAGCTAAGACAAGGTAGGGTCTGACCCTTTTTCAGTTCAGACCCGAGCCAAAAGTGGTTCAGCCGAACGAGAAACCCCGGGGGATGTGTCCCGCACAAATGGGCTGGCACCCGGCTCCAACTAAGTGGAGCCGCGGCTAGCACTCGGCTCACCCTAAGAAAGGCCAAGGCTGGCACCGGGTGCTAACCTTGCTGCCAAAGCTCGCACACACAGGTCTAAACCCTGGGTTCAGACCTACCTGCAACCGAAACCTCTTGGTACATAAAACAAAATATGTGCGAAGGCGTGCGCTGGGCACACGGACCATCTGCAAGGCACCCAACCCAGCCATGGCGCAAACCGGGTTGGCCAGAAGGTCTGGTCCACTGGACCAAGCAGTGCCATCATCCGCCAACATGAACCAGAGCCCAAGGGCTCAATTCACAGGTACCAAGGGTTCAATGGGCGCCTGCACAAGGTCGGCCCAAACTGCTAGGTACCCAAAAAGGAAAACAAGAGGGTTAAGTGGGCTGGACTAGCGTCAAAGAGAGAAAAAAAAAGAAACCCAATGGGGACCTGGTCAAGCCGTGACCCAGGCCAGCACGAGCCATAGCACCCTTTCCCGAAAGGGTTGGGATTGGGTTGAACCCAACACACAAAAAGAAGAACATCAAACAGGGCGGTTGCAGCTACCAAAACGCTACAAGTAGGTGCTATCTAGAGTTGGGTGTAGGTTGGACGAGCTCAGCTCGGTCGAGCACACCCCAACGAGCCTACTAAGACCCTGCTCATGCTTTGAACCTCGTTATGAGGGTGAAGGCTCAGTGCCACGAAACTGCAAGGAAAAAAAAAGAAAACAAAAAGAGGTAAGCAACCAAAACAGAAAAACAAATGCTATTGAAAAACCGACTGCATATATGTAAAAATTTCTGCATGCAGCCATGAGACAAGGGGTTGAGAAATATGGTATAGAAAAAAAAACAAGATCATTTGCATGCTATAAGGATGGAAAATGACAATAACAAAGAACGTGGTATTGCATGTCTTGCTAATCCACCGAAAGATCGTGCACGCATAGGTGCATTAGCATCTTCGGTTTCATGAGTTAACGAACCACAAAGAAAATAGTCAGATCTTCACCTTAGCTATTTCAGGAAGAAGAAGGTAGGTTGCAGCTTCCTACTCCAAGAGACACCCACGGCTGGAAGTAGGGAACAAGAGAAATAGAAGATTTGGGAGAGAGAAGAGAGGAAAAATCGCCAAAAACAAGGGGGACCTGTTTTTTTTGTAAAGATTTTATAGGTGTGGGCTTAGGGATGGACGGCTGGGATTTAATCCCTCCAAGATGAAGGGTTGGGGAGCTCCACGCCCCGCAACAACCAATGCATGTCAAGCATTCCAAAAGGCTTTGCAGAATATTCAAAAATGTCATTCATTAAGAGCCTTAAAAGTTAGGATTTTTACAAGGAGGCGCCGTTGGCTGCCACCCATCGTGCCCAATGGATTTGAAGTATTTAAAATCTTTTGAAAATATTACAATCTTGCCATGGGGCACCAGCCCCATAGCCTTCTTTTGGAAAAGACGCCCCTCATGATGGAGTCTAGGCTTCATCATGAGGGTGTTAGAATGATGCATGGCCAATGAAGGCCTCTACTTAAAATCCATGCAAGAAATTTTTGAAATTACCATCCAGCTGGTCAAGCATTGACCAGCTGGTCAACCATGGCCATGGACGTCCACTATAGGGGTCGTTCATGGGTCTTGGATCCACTAGGTGCTCCGGATCCAAAACCAAAACCCGACGATTATGTATGTCATAAGAAAATGCTTATTTAATAAATTAAAATAATAATTTAATTCCAATAAATTATTTTATTCTCTTTATAACCTTAATTAACGTAGAATGGTTGATGCCTCTTGAGAAAATAGTCTCTCGTTCGTTAAAATTAAGCGTTCTAAGATTCGAGTCCAAAATTAAGTCAAGACTCGTAATTCACATGCACTGACAAGGTTTTTTCGTCGTTCGGGTCACAAATTCAGGGTGTATCACTAAAACCTTATTCCAAACTTACCCTAAAAATTTTGGAGGTTGATTCGCTCTAGATTTCTCAAAATTGCTCTATTTACATAAAATTACGCGATTTAACCCAATTCTCAAAATAAGCAAATCTTCAGAAATTGCCAAAACATAAAAATTCATCGATTTCCATATAATTACACAATATATATAAAAATGAAAATCGTGGATCTTACATCCTCCCCTTCTTAAAAAGGATTTCGTCCGCAAAATCACCCTTAGGAGGTTACAAAAAGTTTCGGATACTTCTCTCTCATGCTCGCTTGTGGTTCCCATGTGCATTCTTTAATGCCATGGTGCTGCCATCATACCTTAACTAGCGGAATAGTCTTGGTACGCAAAACTTGATCTCGTCGATCAACAATCTCAATAGGCCTTTCTGACAAAGTCAGATCTTCCTGCACGTCCACATCTTCGTAACGAATGACATGCGATGGGTGGGGAATGTACTTCCTGAGCATCGACACGTGAAAAACATTGTGAATGTGGGCATATTGTGGAGGCAACTCGACACGATATGCCACTTCACCAATCCTTGCCACGATCTTGAACGGTCCAACATACCTCGGACTCAACTTCCCTTTCTTCCCAAAACGAAATACGCTCTTCGTAGGCAAAACTCTGACAAAAACCATGTCTCCAACATCGAAAGACAATTCACGACGTCTCTTATCGGTGTAACTCTTATGCCTATCTTGCACTGCCTTCAAACGTTCACAAATCTTCTGCACTTTCTGCGTGTAGTGCTGAAGAACAATCGGCCCTTCGCTCGCTTTGTCGTTGATGTCGACCAATAAGATGGCGACCGACAAGGTCTACCATACAACGCTTCATACGGGGCAATCCCGATACTAGCATGATAACTGTTGTTATACGCGAACTCTACCAAACATACGCGTGAATCCCATTCACCCTTTCAATCAAGCAAACAAGCTCGCAACATATCTTCTAACGTTTGAATCGTCCGCTCGGATTGTCCATCCATCTGAGGATGAAAGGTTGTGCTAAACTTCAACTTCGTCCCCAAAGCAGATTGCAATTGACCCCACAGTCGCGAAGTGAATCAGGGATCATGATCTGAAATGATAGATCTCGGCACACCGTGCAATCGAACGATCTCTTTAATGTACAAGTCGGCTAAGCTCTCAAGCGATTGACTGATCCTGATCGGCAAGAAGTGGGCAGACTTGGAAAGTTTGTCCACGACTACCCAAATCGCATCGTGTTTACGCCTCGTCAGTGGTAACCCAACCACAAAATCCATCGTAACATCCTCCCATTTCCACTGAGGGATCTCAATCCTCTGCAAGGTGCCACCGGGACGCTGATCTTCTGCTTTGACTTGCTGATAAGTCAAACACCTTGCAACGTAAGCCGCTATCTCTCGCTTCATGCCATGCCACCAATACTTCCGCTGTAAGTCCTTGAACATCTTCGTTCCTCCTGGATGAATCGTGTACTTCGACATGTGAGCCTCGTCAAGAATTTCTCTCTTCAGCTCAGGGTTACTTGGAACCCAAAGGTGATCTCTCATACGAACGCTGCCATCCTCAGACACCCTAAAAGAAGAATCTTCTTGCCCAGCCAAGGCCAGAAACTTGCCATACTGGTCGTCAAGCTTCTGAGCCTCTACGATCTTCGGCAAAAACTCGGATCGAATGGTTAGACCAGACAATCTGATCGAACCATCACCAACCGAAAAAGGTTTCTAGGCTACGAAATCTTCAATGAGCTTCTGGCTCCACACAAGACTAGCCAAAACACCGCTCGCTTTGTGGCTAAGTGCATCCGCCACAATGTTCGCCTTACCTGGGTGGTAAGACAACGTGAAATCGTAGTCCTTGATGAACTCAAGCCATCGTCGCTGCCTCATGTTCAGCTCCTTCTGGGAGAACAAATACTTGAGGCTCTTGTGGTCTGAAAAGACCTCAAACGATTCCCCATATAGGTAATGTCGCCATGATTTTAAAGCAAACACGACTGCTGCCAATTCTAAATCGTGCGTCGGATAATTCCGCTCATGAGTCTTTAATTGTCTGGAGGCATAGGCAGTCACTCGGCCATGCTGCATAAGCACGCAACCTAAACCGGTACCAGAGGCGTCTGTGTATACCACAAAACCACCTCTATCAGAAGGTAACGCTAACACCGGCGAGGTTGTCAACTTCGTCTTCAGGATCTGGAAATTGTCCTCATAGGCATTGTTCCACACGAACTTAACACCCTTACATAACAGCTTCGTCAAAGGTAAAGCGATCCTCGAAAAGTCTTGGATAAAACGTCGGTAGTAACCGGCCAATCCAAGAAAACTACGAATCTCGGACACATTCTGGGGCTGCTTTTAGCTCAAAACTGCTTCGACTTTCGTTGGATCGATGGATACTCCATCCTTCGATATCACATAGCCAAGAAACATGATGCGCTTGAGCCAAAACTCACACTTAGAGAACTTGGCGAACAACTGATGCTCACGAAGAGTACTTAAAACAATCCGTAGATGCTCTCGATGCTACTCCGGACTCTCCGAATAGACCAAGATGTCGTCGATAAATACTATCACGAACGAGTCCACAAATGGACAAAAGATCCAGTTCATCAAATCCATGAACGCTGCTGGAGCATTCGTGAGGCCAAAAGGCATCACCACAAACTCATATAACCCATATCTCGTTCGGAAAGTTGTCTTCGCAATATCATCCTCTCGGATGCGAAGCTGATGGTAGACCGATCTGAGATCAATCTTTGAGAAAACCTTTGCCTTCTGCAACTAATCGAAAAGGTCTTCGATCCTCGATAATGGATACTTGTTCTTAATCGTCGCTTGGTTGAGCATCCGATAATCGATGCACAACCTCAAGGATCCATCCTTCTTCCGAACGAACAACATTGGTGCTCCCCACGGTGAAGCACTAGGTCGAATAAAACCCTGATCGAAAAGTTCTTCCAATTGACGCTTCAACTCCTTAAGTTCTGTTGGGGTCATACGGTATGGTGCCTTGGAAATCGGTGTCGTTCGAGGCATCAACTCGATACCGAATTCGATCTCTCGCCTCGGAGGTAACCCAGGCAGTTCCTCCGGAAACACATCGGTGAAGTCTCGGACCACGTCTAAGTCATCGATCAACACCATCTCAGGTTCAACTAGGGCAATACTGACTAGGAAAGCAGTACCCCCATTCCGCAGATACTTCTGAGCCTTGAAAAAAGAAATCATGCGGCTATCGCGCAGAGGTCGAGGAAGTTTGATCTCCAAAATAGAACGATCAGGCCAAAAAAGAACGACCTTGCCTTCCCGACAAAAGACTTGAGCATGGTACTCAAAAAGCCAATCTATGCCCAAAATCACATCATACTCTGTCATATCTAACAGGATAACGTCAGCTGACAAGTTCTGCCCTGGCACTGACACCACAATGTTCAGAATATTCGAGTTACAAAAAGATTGTTCTCCAGTTGGAGTGCGAACCTCCAACAAAAAATTCAGAGGCTCGACTGCCAAAGGCAAAGTACGAGCAAATCTAGCTGCTATGAACGAATGAGTAGCACCATAATCAAACAAAGTAAATGCTTCATGTTCGGCTACTGAGATTGTACCTTGGACCAACTCTGCCTTGGTCACTTGCTTAACTGTTGCCGCGTATGCTCGACCGACAATGGCTTTCTAGTTCGTTGGCCTCAGTGGATATGACTGCGGTTGCTGCTGCTGCTGTCGCTGTTGTGCTGGCTGGGAGGTACTCAGCGTATTCTTGCGCTGGTCGTCTGCCTGTTTCTTCCTGCAATCCCGGATATAGTGACCCATCTTTCCGCAATATAAGCATCCGCCTGTGTCCCGTGGGCAAGGTCGCCCTGGATGATTTGTGGTACATTTTGGACAACTAGCCATGGTAAGTTGCTTCTGCTGCGGCTGCTGGCATTGCTGGTACTGAGGTCTACGGTTCTGATACTGAATCTGGCGGGTGTTGCTGCCGTTGTTGTTGTTGCGCTGCTTTTTTTATTGAGGATGAAACTTCCTTCCACCCTAGTTCTGGAAATGTCTCTTCCTTGGCCAACTCTTTTGGCCAGGATTCTGCTGCTGCTGACGTGGTGCGGGAGTCTTCTGTGATTCGGTCCATTCATACTCAAGCAAGGAGGCCGTCTCTAAAGCCTCATTGACCGTCATAGGTGCACGGGTGTACACCTTCGTCCATAAGACTGGCTTCAGCGCTCGCTCCTTCTCTGTCGTGTATAAGTGCAGACAAAACCTCTCCAGGCTACGAAAACGCGTGACATTCAGAGAGATAAGAACTACCCTGTTGGAGGTCGAAAAACTCCTGCATTTTCTGGCTCTTCTCATGAGCTGAAAATAGGCTGCGTAGAATGGTTCTACAAATTGCTCCCAATCAACTGGCTGGTTATTCAATTTGATCTCCCAGGTGGTTGCCCACCACCTCTCTGCATCTTTCTTGAGACGGTATGTCCCAAAATCTACTTTCCGATCATCACCAACTTGTAAGACATGAAATATACGCTCTATTTCTCTAATCCAATCTTTGGCTGCTTCTGGTGATGACTTCCCGTCAAACGAGGGAGGGTTCAAGCTCATAAACTGCTTGTATGGGACTGCTGCAGCAGGAACCTGGGCAGGTGCTCCCTGTCCCTGGGCGGCCTGCTGGAGGTGCTCACCCATGTTCTGCATAGTCTCTGCTTGTCGACCCACAACCTCGGTAAGGTTGTTCAGAGTCTCCATAAGGTCATCACACCTGGTGCACCATGCCATCTAAATACGCAAAAGTCTATACGTAAGCATCCAACAAATACACAGGGATAGGAAAATTCCATTTTATTAGTAAGAGACTGCAACATTACAGAAGTACCCTTCATCAAGATAGGGTTAAACAAGCACTGGCAACAACTTAAGCATAACAAAACCAAAAATGAAACACTGACTCAGTGTTTCTAACATCAAAACAACACATCACAAATTTATGATTTGCTGGTGTAGAAGTCTCTGTAGTCCTTCCGACTACCACAGCGCCTTGGTCTAACACGTGGAGGAGAAACATCGTTCCTCAACGGCGTGTCAGAGATCTCCTGAACTTCCCTCAGAATCGGTGGCACGTACTCCGAAGAAACAACATAGGGGTAGGACTTGGGATAATATTGGGGAGAATCGATCGCTCCATGCCTTTCTCCGTCCTGGCTATCCACTTCCACCACCAATGGTCCAAAGACCGAAGAAACATCCTTGATGTCTTCCGCATTGCTCTTCCAGAGCTCATCCCTCTGCTTTGTCTGGCATTCCTCTTCGACATGCCCACGAAGACTACATTAGGGGCACTCAGCCAACTCACAAGGACAGATCTGCCCTACGTGATCTTCCAAACATCTGGCACATGGAGGTGCCAACATATGCACATTACGTGCCAAATGTCGCACAACTCCACTCAGGGCCTCTTTGCCTCGAGTCAGGTTTTGGAGAACCTCCAAAATCTTGTCGTAGGTAGGGTTTGTCGACATCTATCACATACACAGAACCACAAACACAGACTATCTAAAAGCAAGAAATAAAGGAAATAAAGAAGCTTAACTTATACTTACAGTGCAATGGATGATGCACGATGAAACTCTGATCACACACTTAAACTCTGCTCTGATACCAAACACTGTGGCACCCCAAACCTCGACCTTGGAAAAACTTGGAATTTTCAGTGATTTTTTTTTTTGAAAGGGTTTAAGTAGAAAACCAGCGGAAATCAAGTGTGGGAAAAACAACAAAGCCGCAAGTCTGGGCGGCCACCACAGATAAGTGCAACAAATGGAAACAATGTAACCAACGGTGTGTACAAAAAGTGTAGCTGTAAAGTAAAAAGGAGAAACACCCCAACAGTTTTAAGAGTTTACAAATGTAAGTACTAATGGTACAAAACAGGGAATATATCCCAACAACAACCAAAACCCAAAAGAAAACCACCAGGTACAGGAACTGCAGGTCAAGTGTGTGTGGGTCCTCAGAGCCTCCACCGTGTATCACCGCATCAGCACTATACCTGTTCGTCACCTATATCCCCATAAAACGGGGTCAGTCCTCTTGCGAGGTGGTGAAGAAACAACCACAAGCAGGTATATATATCATGTTGTTATCATCGCAAAATTTTTAACTTTTTGCGAGTCAAACTGACCTTTGAAATAGTTTTTGAAAATAACTCGCCTCCGTTTTAAAATGCGGGAAAATTCCGTAGAATGGGACTCGCCTGTCGGTACGAGGTTCGACCGTTCCTGCCACCTTTAACAGGGGTAATCGAACCAAGGATCAATCTACTGCTTTGCTCTATTCAACTTGTCTAAATCATATTCTAATTTCTAAATGCACATAGAATCAGGCATGTGCTATGAATTTTCTGAAAATGCATATTTGAAAATATGATGTTTGCTTTGAATAACTGAAACACTTGGAAATAATATCACATGGAAAATCGTGAATTAGGATTTGAAAGCACTTCTGAGAGAAGTGAAAATCGATTTCTGAAGAAATATAAGGATTTTGTGAAAATCGATTCTGATAAATGTGAAATAACTTTGGAGAACTTGATTTCTTTGAATTCAAACTTTGAAATTGAAAATATAACTTAGAAAAATCGAATTTGGAACTTGGGAAATACTTGAAATATCATTGGCAAATCAATATTTTGAGAAAATCGATTTTTAAATAAGACTTAGGAAATTTTTGAGAAAAATAAACTTCTTTGAATTGAAATTTGAATTGGAATTGGAAAATGCATGAAATGAATGAATATGGATTTGAGGAATTGAGAAATACTTTTTGTATTTTTGAAAAATGCAGTGCATTTTTGAAGTTAGCCTAAGAGTGTAGGCTGAATGTGGCTAATGTGAAGATCATAAATCTGGGTATCATTCATATTCTGACTATGGCCATAAATACGAATTCCACCAAGTTTATAAACTTCATAAAAGCTAGTGTATGTGCTATTCGTGTAGACCATGGTGAGTTTGAATATGCATGAATCATCATCCATCACACATTAACATTATTAAAAAGAAAATAAACTATATGCAATGCAGCCTAAGCTAAGCAGGAAATGTAAGTTCTTATTCCAAAGTTAATTTAATTTACATCACTATTGAAATTTAAATACATGAAAAATAAAGTCTTCAATGTACCTGCAAAACTAGAAAGTTAGGTTAGTGAATATATGTGGGCTTTTCTAGATTTATCCAGCAATATCTGGAAATTGCTGGATTTTGCTAGATATAAGCCTTTTCCATGATTCCCTTAAATAAAAATGATGAAATATGAAATAAAATTGAATAAATAAGGAAGATAAGATATGAAATTTCGAAATTGGGGTCAAAATGACCAAAATACCCCTAATAACAAGACTATGGCCTTGAAATTAGGGTTTTCAGAAAGATATTTGGTAGAATGCAAGTTTTGAAGTTCAAATGAAAATAAATCAAACCAAATATGATATGACATGGTTAAAAATATGAAAATTAGGGTTAGGGATTTCGAAATTTAGGTCAAATGACCAAATTGCCCCTGATAGCAAGACTATGGCCTTGAAATCAGGGTTTTCTGAAATAAATTTTGGTAAAAACTTAGGTTTTATGCACTAAATGAAATCAAATGAGCATCAAATTTAACCTAAAGTATCCTAATATGATTATGAATATGATTAAACCCTAAAAATATATGCTTATGCACGAAAATCCAAGAATATCACAAAAACTATGATTTTGGCAGTGTTTTTGGATCTTTCAGGAACCCGGTTTTGCAATTTTATTAATTCAGCCATCAAATGGATTCCAAAATCCATAAAAATTGGTACTTGCACTTGTTATAACCCTAATGTCTAATTGGAATTATAAAAATAATTTTTTGACATTAAATTAATCCGAAAATTGCATTAAACCCTAAAATATGCTATTTTTGACCTAATTCACCAACCAGTCTCAGTCCAAGACCTGAACCAGGGGTCAAATCTCCATGGAAATCTATGAAAGTTTACAGAGAACAAATAGACAGGAAAACAAAACTTTTCCTGTTTACAGATCTGAAAAAGCTTTTAAAACCAGGGAGATCTCTATCTGACAATCCGGACTTGAATATATTGATTTTAACTTTGGTCCTAACTGATACTTTTAATTGAAAATTCCTGGATAAATAGACATACTCATTAAAAATATCCGATATTTTAATAGTGAACAGCTGACAAAAAAATAATAATACTCACTTTTTACAGATCATGAATCGGATCTGTAGTTTGGGATTTATAAGCAACACAAGTCTGATTAAGGTTTTGATAAACCCTAACGAGTTTTAAATTGAAAATCAGAGTTTCTGACATAAGAAAAATACTAAACAGTAATAAAAAATTCTGAAAATTTCCCAGTAGATAGATCTAATCAATGTGAATCCATGGCATTTTACAGATCCAAAATCGGATATAGGATGAGAAAAATATCATCACAGCAAGTTACCTTTCTGATTTTAACAACGATTTTAAAGTTTTAAAAACCCGACTTGATGTCTGATTTTTCTGACAGGGTTCCCGAGATCCAAAATCTCTGATTTTTTTACAGTAGTTCAATCACATATGCATGCATCACATATAAAAAAATCAGAAATTAACAACACATATTTCAATCCAAAACAGCATGCGCTTTTCTGTTCTAAACTAAAAACACACAGAAATCTAAGAAACTTGAGAAAATATGCATTAACTAATGAAAAACAATAAAATAAACACTAAAACAGTAAAATAAAATTGATTTCTATGCTGGAAAACGTTTAATAAACATGAATAAGCAAATAAAAAAATAAAATACAGGGAATCCATGGCTGGAATTTGCTTTCACCTTTGAAATCATGGATTTAACCCATTTAACGGGTAAATCTCACGTTTCGTCGGTTAAGAACATGAAAAACGTACCTCTCATCGATTCTAATGGATTAGAATCCTTGAAATCACCCTCAAACTGAGTTAGATCATCTTCTTGGGTCGATTTTGGGGTTCTTGGATGAAATCCATGGTTAAATCCATGAACACAAGAGTTTCCATGGTGAAATCTATTGAAAAATCATAAAAACTAATAAAATAATAATAAAATAATATTAAATAAACTCACCTTGGGGCTGCAGCTTCAATGGAGGAAGGTGGAGGTGCTGGAGAGGAGAGAGAGGCCACGAAAATTTTAGAGAAAAAGAGCTCCCCTTTTGGCCCCCTTTAGGTCCCCTTTTATAGTTTTTCAAAAAGTCACTTAATTAGGGTTAATTAAGAGGTTTTTTCATTTTTTCAGGACTCTTTCTAATAAATCCACTAAAGGCAACGATTTTTTGTGGTTTTCTAGGCTAGGTGGGACTCTAATTAATCCCTAATTAGCCCCTAACTAAACCTAGAAATCCCCCAAATGTGATGCCACTTGGCATCTTTCACATTTGGGTTTTTAAAACACCTTTAAAAACACTAGTTTTAAAAACTAATTTTCAAAATGAGTTTTCAAAATGGTTTTGACTCTTCTAAACTTCTAACACTAACCAAGACACTAACTAACCCTAGTCTAGCCCTGACTTACTCGAATATGGCGCCACCCCGAGTGGGCCCTACTTGAGTTTTTCAAAAAGCGATTTTAAAACTTGAAATTGAAGGAGTTTTCAAAAGATTTTCAAAAGTAAACTTAAAATTAGAATTTTTGAAATAGCATAGGGTTCTAACTGAGTCAGAACTCCTCTGGATATGGTGCCAACTGAGTGGGCCCACATCGAGTTTTGAAGAATTTTGAAATAAACACTGAAAATGGCTTTGAAAAGGGGTTAAAATCAGTATTTGAAATTCAAGATCTTTGAAAATAGGGTCTCAAGCGAACTGGAACTCCAAATTAGAGTCCTGAACTCTTAGGACTCTGTGATTTTGGATTTTAAAAACCAAGTGAAAGAATTTTTAAAAGAATTTATCAGGAAATGGTGAAAACTAGTCAGGGTCAGACTCCTAACTCAATCAGAACTCTGAAATAGAGTCCTGGATTAACTGGACTCTACAAAATGACCTATTTTTTGAAAACAAATGGAAATAAATAAAAAAAAACAGAGTAAAAACAAACTTCAAAACAGACTCCTGGCTGGACTAGGACTCTGGGATAGAGTCCTGATCGGACTGAAACTCTAGATTTTTTTTTGGTATTTTCTGAAAAACAAATGAAAGAACTTGTCAAAACAGTGAAAACAATAACGAATATTGAAATAAAACAGAGTTCTGATTCAACTGAGACTTTGAGGACAGAGTCTTGATTGAACTAGGACTTTCAGATTTTTGGATTTTCTGAGAAAACAAATGAGAGAATTTGGAAAAACACTTAAAAACAGGATGAAATCGAAGTTTCGGTTCAGAGTCCTTATCTGATTAGGACTCTGAGAAAGAGTCCTGATTTCGATCAGAACTCTAAGAATTTTGGTTTTTCTGGTAGGCAAATGATGAATTTCAAGCAAAGCTTTTGAAAACCAGTGAAAATGAAGTGAGAAAATCAATTTTGGATAGAGTCCTACTTCAATCAGGACTCTGGGTAGAGTCCTGATTTGATCAGGACTCTGAGATAAAATCTCAGAATTTTGAAATTCTTTGATAAAAGTGTAATTGTTTTGGTAGATCGAAAGATTTCTAAAAGATTCTCTCAAAATTGAAATCAGGATGAGAGTCGTGATCCAACTAGGACTCTCTGAACAGAGTCCTGTTTTGACTAAAACTCTGAGTTTCTGACTCTTTTTGAAAGATTTTGAAAGATTTGATTGAAATAGATAAAATGGCTGTAAAAGATTAGAGTCCCAATCCAATTGAAACTCTAAAGAAGAGTCCTGATCCGATTGGACTCTTGAAGAAGAGTCCTGATCCAACTAGGACTCTAACATTTTGGCCAAAACAGAAGATTTTAAAAGGTTTTCTTCGAAAACAGGTAAAAAGGTAGTGAAAAGTAGAGTTTTGATCCGACTAGGATTCTAGAAAAAGAGTCCTGATCCAACTAGGACTCTGAAATTTTTGAAGATTTTTGACAAGTAAAGGAATCCAGAAGTGACACCACCTAAATGGGTCTCATCTGAGAATTGAAATTGAGTTTGAAATGAATCCAGATTGTTTTCTGAAAAACTATTTCAAAATATAAAGTCCTGGGGTTGAAAAATGACAGAATGTTGAGTAAAAACCCAGGTTTTGAAATTGATTTTTGAAAGAAAAAGTTTTAAAACTCAAATCTGGATTAAATATTTTGAAAACAAGAGTACTGGATCTCGAAAATGAGATGTGATGCCATGCAATGCAATGAAATGACATTCAAATTGTGTTAGTGATATGCAATTACATATGAAATGGACAAACACTGGATGAGGGTGAAAATTTGGGGTGTTTACAAATGCCCCTCTTTGCTGCTAAGCCGGTTAGAAGCCGAGCTTAGTGGCAAAGAAAACATACCAAATTTGAACCATAAAAATGCCCCAGTTAGATGAATCTGACTGGGTATGAAGGAATTAATCCAAGTGATGATGATAGATATGAAATGGAAAATAAGAAGAAAATTTTACTTCAAAAAGAAGTGAGATTCAGGTTTTGCCCTTAACCTGGATGGGACGGGAAATACCTCGTGTGGAACGAAGCTCAGGCTTAACCCTTAACTTGACCGGGTTGAAAATGGAATACCTCATCAAAGGAGGCTCAGGTTTGTACCCTTGACCTGATTGGGTGGAAAATGGAATACCTCATCAAAGGAGGCTCAGGTTTATACCCTTAACCTGATCGGGCAGAAAATGGAATACCTCATCAAATGAGGCTCAGGTTTATACCCTTAACCTGATCGGGAGGAACATGGAATACCTCATCACATGAGGCCCAGGTTTATACCCTTAACCTGATTGGGTGGAAAATGGAATACCTCATCAAAGGAGGCTCAGGTTTGTACCCTTGTCCTGATTGGGTAGAAAATGGAATACCTCATCAAAGGAGGCCCAGGTTTGTACCCTTAACCTGATAGGGCAGAAAATGGAATACCTCATCAAAGGAGACCCAGGTTTATACCCTTAACCTGATTGGGCAGAAAATGGACGGAATCCTCGAAAGAAGAGATCGTGATGGAACCTTCGGATTTCCGCACAATGAATCCGATAGGGGTTTTGCAAAAGGAAGGAAATTGGGGTCCCTAAAGCTTGAAAAGGGTTTGATTTTGGGCGTCTCATTGCTAAGACTAAATAGCTTTTGAAATTGCCTTTTGCTTAAATTGGTGGCTTAACCTCAAGCCAAAATTGGACTGTCTATGGTGGGACAGTGGGGACACAGGGAAGTGTGCGAATCTGAGAACCCAGGCGCTCAGATTATACCGAAGAAGGGAAGGAATCTTGAAAACTCCCGTTATCAAGTCCTAAAAAGGGATGGTGTCAGGATGCGCCAAAGATGAACCTCAAGCTCTCGCTTCATGCCAGGATAACTAGAAAATATTGTCAGAATGTTGAAAATTGTTGTTGATTCAAAATAATTGAAAATGATGCACATTGTTTTGAAAGTATTCCCTCTTTTCTACCTGAAGTATTACCTCCGACTGAGCTTAACTCTGTAGAATCAAAATTCGAATTCAAATTGCTTGCGATTGACTTTCTTTCAAGGAAGCTATCAATTTCCTTGATATGAACGGGAAAGAAAGTATTCTTGATATTGCGAGAGCTATTAGTGAAAGAATATTGATAAAAGAATTTCACAAAATTAAAGAAGATTCTTGATAGATTTGGCAGTCTGATATCCTGGGATTCTTTTCTCATGATGATCTTTCTGCACTCTTTTTTTTAGCAGATTGGAGCTCTTTTGGATTTTTCGGGAATTACATCATCCTTTATTTTGGAGATGTCCTGACTTGTCTCTCTCTTTTTTTTTGGAAGGGTACGTCACAAACTCCTTCATCTCAGAGATGTTCCGATCCTTCTTTTCTCTCAGGGATTATCATGATGATTATTGGCTCTTTGGTAGGAAATTTCTTGATGATAGCTGGAATTAAATATCTTTTAGGGTTTGTCGGTAGGCTCATCACACTCGCCTTTATCTCGACGGTGATCTGAACTTTCCCTGGAAGGATCCGTCACAAACTCCGTCATCTTGGAGATGATCCAAATCTTCTTTGGCCCCGGGGGTCGACTCGCTTAATTCGCCTTCATCTTGACGACAATTGAGAGATCCTTTTTGCAGATATTTAATTGCAGCTTAGGTGTTTGAGAAGATACGGAGATTGAGTGGATTTTTCTGTATCACCTAGGATATTTCGACTGCTTTATTTTTCAAGAATGATCTTTAAAAATGTGCCATTGACTGCGATCAATATCAATCACTCATGGCTTTGCAACAGCATTGAATTCTCTTTGCTGGCCATATCGCGGATTTATTCTTCATCCTTTTGGTTGGCCAATAGAAAGATTTTGAATTTTGAATCCTTTTTCGCGAAAGCTTTGTCCTTTCGGAAGTAATACTGGGGGTATTCTGAAGTAATAATTTTGTGCAATAAAGATTTTTGAAATCAACAAATATTTAATGACAAATTGGCAAAATTTTCTTGAAATCCTTAGTGAAAGCGAGCATTCGAAGCACAACGCAACACATCTATGACAGGAATTCTCTTCTCCTTTCCCCAAAGAAGAAGATTTAGAAATTGGAATTAGAAATTACTCCTCTCTTCCCTGAAGAGGAGGTGTTTGCAAAATGAACTTTCGAAGAGAAATTAAGTTTTCGTCAAAACTTCCTAACATTAGGCTTCTCTTATGGAAAGGGGGCCGGAATTGGTGAGATTGGTAAATTGGTCATGAAGGAATGAGTTCATCACACTCTCCCTGAAAAGAGGGTCCTTCATGATGAAATGGCCTAGTCTGAAATTATGGGGCCACAAGGAAGGCAAGTCTCCGTCAAGTCTCTCCCTATAAAAAGGGTTCCATGTGTGAAATTTAGAATTTTGTTTTGCAAACGGTTCACAAAGACACGAGTCCCTTCAAAATCTCCCTGAAAAGGGGCTAAGTGAACGAATTGGATAGCATGCGAAAAGAGCGAGCTCCCTCGAACTCTCCCTATAAAAAGGGTCTCTCGCAAGAGAAAATGATTGAAATTGGGTATTGGGTGACTCAAAAGGGTCGAATTTTGGAAATTGGAATTTTGAAATTTGGGTTCTAAAATTTGGTATTTGAAATTGAAAGTTGGAAATCTGAAAATTGGGAATTTAAAAATTGGAAATTGGAAATTGATTGGCTAAAAAGGTCGAAATTGTGAATTGGTTTACTGAGAATGACATGGGTTCTATAGGGATTCAGCCTAAGAACGACATTGGTTCTGTTGAGAACGACATTGGTTCGATTGAGAACGACATTGGTTCAATTGAGAACGACATTGGTTCACTGGGAACGACATGGGTTCAATAGGGATTCAGCCTAAGAACGACATTGGTTCTATTGAGAACGGCATTGGTTCACTGGGAACGACATGGGTTCAATAGGGATTCAGCCTAAGAACGACATTGGTTCAATTGAGAACGACATTAGTTCAATAGGGATTTAGCCTAAGAACGACATTGGTTCAATTGAGAACGGCATTGGTTCACTGGGAACGACATGGGTTCAATAGGGATTCAGTCTAAGAACGACATTGGTTCAATTAAGAACGGCATTGGTTCACTAGGAACGACATGGGTTCGATAGGTATTCAGCCTACGAACGACATTGGTTCAATTGAGAACGGCATTGGTTCACTGAGAACAACATGGGTTCAATAGGGATTCAGCCTAAGAACGACATTGGTTCAATTGAGAACGACATTGGTTCACTGGGAACGACATGGGTTCAATAGGGATTCAGCCTAAGAACGTGGATCAGGAGGACTTCAACCTACAAATCATATATCTAAAAAATACCAATCCAAAAGGAGTTCGACCTAAGGACTGCAAAGAATATCGGATCAGGAGACTTCAACCTACAGATCGAAATTTTTGGCAAATGGGATTAGTTCTGAAGGAGTTCAACCTAAGAACCGGGGATTAGTAAGACTTTAACCTACAGATCGAAATTTTGAGAACGAGATTGGTTCGAAAGGGGTTCAACCTATGAGCCGTATTGGTTTGACAGGCGTTCAACCTACAAATCACATTGACTCTGCAGGGGTTCGACCTACGAACTACCAATTCCATAGGAATTTAACCTAAGGATCACATTGGTTCTACAGGGGTTCGACCTACGAACTATCAATTTCATAGGGATTTAACCTAAGGATCACAGTTTAAGAAGGAAGGGTTCCAACTTGTGAGCTTTGAATGGACCAGGTGCTAAACTGGGTTTTTGAGGGAAGATTCGAATCGGAATTCAACTCTTCAAGGAAAACTAGATGAATTGGATTTGAAAGAAAATTCGAGTCGGAACTCGGATCTTCTAGACCAATTTGCAGGATAGTTTGAGTAGAAGTTCAAACTTGTAAAGAAAAGCTAAGCGAATTGGATTTGAAAGAAAATTCAAGTCGGAACTTGGATTTTCTAGACCAACTCTGAAGGAAAAGAAAACTCGAGTCGGAACCCGAATCTTCGAAGGAAAACCAAGTCCATTAGGGAAGGAAAAGAAATCCGAGTCGGAACTCGAATCCTGAAGGAAAGGTAGATCAATTTGGAAGGAGAAGAAATTCGAGTCGGAACCCGAATCCCGAAGGAAACTAGATTAACTAGAAGGAAAGAAGATTCGAGTCGGAACTCGAATCCCAAAGGAAAACTAGATCGGTCAGAAGGAAAAGAAATTCGAGTCGGAACTCGAATTCCTGAAGGAAAACTGAATCAATTAGAAGGAAAGGAAATTCGAGTCGGAACTCGAATTTCAGAGGAAAACTAAACCGGTTAGAAGGAAAAGAAATTCGAGTCGGAACTTGAATTCTTGAAGAAAAACTGAATCAATTAGAAGGAAAGGAAATTCGAGTCGGAACTCGAACCTCAAAGGGAAACTAAACCGGTTAGAAGGAAAAGAAATTCGAGTCAGAACTCGAATTCCTGAAGGAAAACTGGATCAATTAGAAGGAAAGGAAATTCGAGTCGGAACTCGAACCTCAAAGGGAAACTAAACCGGTTAGAAGGAAAAGAAATTCGAGTCGGAACTCGAATTCCTGAAGAAAAACTAGATCAATTAGAAGGAAAGGAAATTCGAGTCGGAACTCGAATCCCAAAGGAAAACTAAACCGGTTGGAAGGAAAAGAAATTCGAGTCGGAACTCGAATTCCTGAGGAAAACTAGATCAATTAAAAAGAAAGGAAATTCGAGTCGGAACTTGAATCCCAAAGGAAAACTAAATTAGTGGGCACTGAATTTTAAAGTGTACCAGTGTAAACACCAGATTTTGAAAATGTACCAATGCAAGCATTATGTTTTGGAAAATTACTAGTACGAATACTGGGTTTTGGAAGATTACCAGTACGAGCACTGAATTTTGGAAGATTACCAGTACGAGCACTGGATTTTAAAAGATTACCAGTACGAGCACTGGATTTTGAAAATACACCAGTACGAGCACTGGGTTTTGAAAGATTACCAGTACGAGCGCTGGATTTTGGAAAATTACCAGTACGAGCACTGGATTTTGAAAGATTACCAGTACGAGCACTGGGTTTTAAATGGTTACCAGTACGAGCACTGGGTTTTGAAAGTTTACCAGCACGAACACTGGATTTTGAAAAATTACCAGCACGAACCCTAGATTCTAAAGAATTACTAATTGATTTTGATGGAAGATTTTCAGTCTTCATCCTTACGACAACTTGGACAACTGTCGGGGCCTCAGGATTTATCCCTTATCATGAATGGGGAGTTCGATGCAAATGCAAATCGATGCAGATGAATGCAAATGAATGCATGCAAATGCAAATGAATGTAAATGGGTGCACATGTGTGCAAAATGAGAGATTTGTTTGATCCTGCCTGCATACAGGATCTTTTGAAGACAATTTTCAAAATAATGCCCCAGTGTAACTGGGAAAGAAGAATTTGAACAAAAGGATAAATGATTGATGTTCGAAGAGCGCACTCTGAAGGTGACACGGCAACTGGCTTTTGATTGATTCGGAAGAGGTTATTCCTCATAAAAGAACATTTTGCCGAGGAGAATAAAAAAAAATGGCACCGAGCTTGCGAGAAAAATTGACAACTTTATTGATGTATTGAAGGAAAGGTAACAAATAAGGGAAAGACAGACGGGATTACATCATCCCTTTGAAATAATAAAAGCAAGATGAGAAATTGGGAAAGCGCTAGTGTTATCAAGTTTTTGAATGATTGGGGAGAAACATGATCAAGATGAATGGTCCTCCTTTTCATCTCCAACGAGGAGATTCTTGTCAATGCCGTCTTGAACAATATTTTTAAGGACAATACAATGCTCGGTATCGTGACCCATTGCCCGATGAAATTTGCAGAACTGATCTTTAAACCTTCCCATGGTCACAGGAGGATTTGCTATCTTGGGGAGTCTAACCTTCCCTTTGGCTATCATGTATCCCAGAACTTGCTCCAGTGGCTGTTCTAAAGGAGTAAAATTGCGATCGTATCCCCAACCATCATGCTTTTGTTTTCCTTGGAATTTTAATTCGAATTGGACACTTGAGGAAAACTTGTCATCTCGCTTGTCCATTTTATCCTTCCGACTCGCGAGGTCATTTCTCTCTGAGTTTGGATTTCTTGAGCCTCCAGTATGATTTTTTCTACCTCCTCTTTTGTTTTGTCCATTGCTACTTCTGGTGGAATTGGTAGAAAATGTGGAGTGAGCCTTCAGAGACCCGATTGTATCTTTTGTGTGCATGTATTCCAAGAAACTCTCGAGTATTTGATCTAACGGGGCCATCTTGTGGTCCTGGTTTGGATCATCACGCTGCATCTCTTGTCGAGTACTTGATTTTTGCTGAGACTTGGATAAGACAGTTGACCAGTACTCTTTCTCATTTTCAATGAAGAGATTCTTGTCGATATGATCTTGGACAATGTTTTTGAAGACGGAACAGTGGTCGGTGTCATGCCCTACTGCTCGATGGAATTTGCAGAACTGGCTTGTGAATCTTCCCATGACTGTGGGAGGATTTGAGACTCTTGGAAGCTTTACCAATTCCTTGGCCAACATATATTCAAGGATTTCATCAAGAGACTGCTCGAGAGGAGTAAACTGGCGATCGCAATCCCACCCGTCCCGCTTTATCTTTTCTTTGTGTTGACTCAATTTTCCACTCTGCTTTAAAGATTTCTCTTTCTGACTTGTATGATTGCCTTTGTTATCTTTGCACCCCTCGCGGTGGGCCTTGACAGAATTTGTCTTTTTTGAATCTTGATTATTCCTGACGGGAGTGATGCTCTTGTAGAAATCTTTGCTCGTGAAGACCTTCTTGCCCTTGTCGCGGGCTTGCAAATCTTTAATCTTCTTTGCCATTTCCTTCAGCTGTATTTGGACCGGATCGTCCATTGCTTGATTTTTCCATTTATAGGTTGTCCCTTGCCTATGAGGGGATCTTTGAAATGCTTGCCAGACTTCATACTCTTCATCAGTGCCACCTACTGATTCTGATTCATCAGATGTATCCTCGTGTTGGAAAACTTTCTTGGCTGACCGGCTTTTTGCCCTCTGCTTGACCTGGATCTTTTCTGTACTAGCTTCAGCTTGTTCTGTCGACATTTTGGTCATCATCTCTTTGAACATAGCATATATCTGGGGATCAACATCATCCTCTGCTTGCTGACCCTGACTTCTGATTGATCGAGGTGAGTCCATTTCCTCTTCTGAAGCGACTGAGTATGCAATGCCTTCAACTGATAGGATTTTCTTTCCAGACCTTTTATGAACCATCGAGTATCACGAGTATTCTTTTAGATGTTGCTGATGCTCTCTGCAAGGTAGAACTGATGGTTAGGCTTTTGAAGGAAATTTGGTTGGAGAAGAATATTTGTTGAGAATTTTGGTAGACAATTGAAATAATATCCCATTACTAGGGATTGAGTCGTCGCTGGAGTTTACGACAATTGCGCTGCTATTCTTTGCAAAATAAACAACTGAGAATATGCCTTGTTACCTAGGCAAGGTCGTCAAACCAAAGTGAAATGAAGATTAAAGGAACTTTATCGAAAATATGATTTTAATAATACACTTGACAGAGGGGAGGGGGACAGACAATTTTCCACCACTCCTGATAATCAGAGGACACTCGAGGACCAAGAAAAATAGTAAGAGTAATAAAGGAATCCCAGCCATGTCTGGCAGAATGGTATGCTCCGGACCACTGATCTGATGCGAGATCGAACTTTGGCAAGACCCCCGATAGTGGATGAATCTCTACACGTTTTTGTCTCTGAGAGAACTGCCTGACACACCGCTCTGGATGGTAGTATGCGCAGAAGAATGGACCAAGTAGCCTGAACCGCTTGCCGTATGCATAAGTGTATCTAGGAGGTGATTCCTGACGATCAAAGTAGTCCCATACGACCTCTTCCTCCTGAAGATTATCGATCAAGAACCGGTATCGAGTAACCGGAAGAAGCTTTTCACCATTATATCTGAATGAACTGGCTCGGGCGGGCACATGCCGGAGGAACCAAGATTGTAATGTGTAGGTGCACCCTTCGACTAGAATTGATTCTCCGAGTGTGAAACGGGTCAACCCTCGGTATAGAAAAGCGAGTGCGGCCATGGCTATGGAGAGGTGGCTGGTCTGTCGACTTTCCCATCCCCTTAGAAGCTGAATTATTCTGATATCTATATAATTCCGCCCATCAAGAAAGAAGGCTAATCCCACCGTGCACAGAACCATCGCGTGCTGGATTCTCTCTCGAGTTGTCCTGGACAATGAGTTGACCTCTGCAAATGTTCCATACTGTTTGTAGATTTCGAGCAGGTCCACATATTCATTTCCATCCTCCTCGATCAAGGGCCACGACTTACGTCCTGTCATGCGAGCTAAGGCATCCTTAGGGTCCGGACCCTTAACATTAATCAGAAATTGTTTCTCCAATGGGTCTCCAGGCTGACCGGCTGGTTCGGGTAATCCCATAATCTCTGAAAATTCATCTATCAGCACCGTCATCTCGCCCCACGGGAACCATAAGGTAGAAGTGCTCGGATTCCACCGCTCTGCTAGTGCATGAATCAAATTGCCGTTGACTGTCTGCTTTCCCACCGTGGACGCCAGTTCTAGCCCACAATTGTCCAAATGGTCCGGAAACATACGAGAGAAGTTCTTGAACCATGAGTAGTACCACCGGGGAAAGAAGGATCCGGTGCTGAGGACTCGATGTTCTGGAAGACCTTGTCGCACCTCGTAGGAGATGTGACCCTTGGGGAAGACTGAATCAAGCTGACTGGATGCCATCAGAATCAACTGGAAAACATGGAAAATTTGGAATAAGACTTTGGGAAAATAGAGAGACTTTTAAAAAAATGCAGGCAGGACAAAATGAAGTAGGAAATTTGAGATCCAGAAGAAAGGAAAGATGGAAAATTACCTGGAGTTTTGAAGAAAATGGAGGAATTTTATGAAAATCGTCCAGGGTTTTAATGGAATATAAGGAAGTACTTCATAAAATGAAGTATTTTGAAAATCGTCCAGAGTTTAAAACATGGACAGTACATGGACATAGATTGGGGAACTTTGAGAAATTGTCCAGTATTTTGAGAAAATATGGAAAATATGGAAAATAAAAAGGAAATGACTATAACATATTCAATCACGTCCTGCATAAACAAGCATGCACATACAACATTCCCTAAAAGCTGACTCTAGATGCACAAATTTTGAAATAGCTGTAGGACATTAATCCTAACTCTAAGGTTCAGATCAACTGTGTCCAGTCATGCTATGCCTATATACTCAAGCCAAGGCTCGATGTACGTGGCATAAAATCAATTTCTTCGGTTCTAGGTTCAAGTTTTCCAACATCCTTGAGCACCTGCCGATATACGTTGGACTATGGCCCTTGGTACGTGGCAGGGGGGTGTTAACCCAAATAAGTGGCCCAGTTGTGAGGCTCTGTCCCGAACTATGGTTCTGGAAGAGAGCCCAGCAACGTGAAGACCGGGACAATATAGGTGGGGTGGTTTTTGAAAAATATGAGCACATGCAATCAAATCAGAAGGCTCTAAAACCTAAAGAGATAGAGATTTTGAAAAATTTAAAGAAGCAAACATTGTTTTCAATCAAACCTAGATTGAGGAGGGTTGTATTAGACCTTAGTCTATGTGAGCATGAATAATTCTCCTCAATATGGTCCTACCAAACCATACCTAGTCTATATGCATTCCATGTCAGCTGGGTTCAGGTCTAGGCTCCTAGGTTCACATGATATCATAAAGTAAAGCTGACATTCCATGGAAATCGATTTTGACAATTTGAACTAAGTAGAGCATTAGATTGATCAGGCGAAGACAGGTCCCATCTCGGTCGCCAAACCTGTTATCATCGCAAAATTTTTAACTTTTTGCGAGTCAAACTGACCTTTGAAATAGTTTTTGAAAATAACTCGCCTCCGTTTTAAAATGCGGGAAAATTCCGTAGAATGGGACTCGCCTGTCGGTACGAGGTTCGACCGTTCCTGCCACCTTTAACAGGGGTAATCGAACCAAGGATCAATCTACTGCTCTGCTCTATTCAACTTGTCTAAATCATATTCTAATTTCTAAATGCACATAGAATCAGGCATGTGCTATGAATTTTCTGAAAATGCATATTTGAAAACATGATGTTTGCTTTGAATAACTGAAACACTTGGAAATAATATCACATGGAAAATCGTGAATTAGGATTTGAAAGCACTTCTGAGAGAAGTGAAAATCGATTTCTGAAGAAATATAAGGATTTTGTGAAAATCGATTCTGATAAATGTGAAATAACTTTGGAGAACTTGATTTCTTTGAATTCAAACTTTGAAATTGAAAATATAACTTAGAAAAATCGAATTTGGAACTTGGGAAATACTTGAAATATCATTGGCAAATCAATATTTTGAGAAAATCGATTTTTAAATAAGACTTAGGAAATTTTTAAGAAAAATAAACTTCTTTGTAAGATCCATTGCATTTCTAAGGAAACTTAATATGAAGTATGCTTTAGTGTTGAAAATTTCGTGTTCAAGGCGAGAATCGCTCATAATATTTGGTGTATTTTGTTTTCGGAGGTTCTGAATCGCGTAAATTCGCTTTACGAGGCGATTCAGGGCTAACCAAGATGAATCTAGCCTTGATATTCCCAGAGTATATTTATATTATACTAAATTAGTTTCACCCCAAATTTGGGATCTAAACGAGAAATATATCTCGTTATTTCATAGAATTGACACAAAAAGGGTATATTGGTAAATATGGGTCGGATCGAGGCCCAAAATTATCAAAATTGGAAATTTAAATATATATTATTAGTATATTGGCCTTCATACATGAAAAATAAATTAGAAATAAAACTTTGGAATTAATTTAAATGTGTCCATTTAAATAATAAGTAATTAGGGTTTTTACATAAAGTAAATTATAAATTTCATAAAACCTAAAAGAGGTTTTTCGAAAAGTTTTGAAAAGAGGTTGGTTTTGGACATTTAGGAAAGGTAGTTAGCATGAGGCCCACGTGAGCATGAGCTCAGCCTTTGCTACTTTTCAAAAAAATAAAAATATAATACAAAAAAATGGTATTTAATAGGCATTTTTGAAAAGGAGGAAAATTTTCAAAAAAGGGGTTGGTTTTTGGAATTTAGGAAAGTGGGAGGCTTAGCCCCCATAGGCTGGACGCCCCTTAGGGGGTAGCTCCAGCCCATTAACTCAAAAAAAAAATAAATAAATAAATAAAAAATTTTGAATTTCAAAAAAAGGGTTTGACCTTAGGGTCAAAAGGTGGTCTATGGGGAGACCTACTCTCCCTAATTTAGGGAGAGTAGTTGTGGGCTAGGCTCAAGGGTTGTACACCCTTGAGCTAGGCCCATCATGAAGGGGGTCAAATCCCCTTGGGCTAGCCTTATAGCACCTAAAGGAAGGGGGGGGCGTGTGGGAGGAGAACCCTCCATCTCCTCCCCTCTCATCCCAGCCCTCCATCTCTTGGAGTGGCTATTTAAGGGAGGGAGGAGAGAGAAATTCATTTTTCTCTCTTCCTCCTCCTCAACCCTCTCCCTCCATCCTTCAATTTTCCCCTCCTCTCTCAAGTGTGAGAGTGAAGAGAGTGTAGAGAGTGAGGTGAGTGTGGCTGAGAGAGTGCAAGTGAGGGCACCAGCACCACCACGCCGGAACCATCTTCGTCCCTACGCCGAAAAACCCCGAAGGTGAAGAGCTTCCACTTTGCATTCCACTTCTTTTGAAAAATGCATGTAAAAAATGTTATGGTTGGTTTGGGTTTTTCTTTTTTTTCTATACCATGAAACTTGTATGAGTGTGGGTGTGTTTTAGAGGGATCGACACATCGTTGTGGTAAACACGCACACACCGGACGTTCCACGCAATGGGACTGTCCTTAGGCGATTTCGGAGTTCTGGAGCTCCGGAGTCTCCTCTGCTCAAAAGACCGTATCTCACTCGATACTGGTCCGAATGGAGCGTTCTTGGACTTTTCGGAAAGGGGAGACGACGTTCTCCAACCTTTGTGTTTGCAGTTTTCACTGGTTCGGTCTGTAACCATCCCTAAAAAGCCTCGTTTTTAGCAGACGTTCAGAACTTCTGTCAGTGTACAGGAAGTCCTGAACATCGTCCGGTAATCCGGTGGTGTTTCTCAAACCGTTTGTTGAAATTTTTCATGTTATAACTTTTCGGAAAGGTAAAATGATTATCTACGACTTCGATGTTGGAAATTTTCCCTGATTCGTTTTGTAAACCCTTCAAAAAGTCAGGTTTTAGCAGACTGACAGGGTTTTGACAGTGGTCCAGAAAGTTCCAGACACTGTCTGGTAACACAGTGCCCTTTTCCAGAACGATGGTCGGATCAGAGTGATCTTGGTGTCTGTGCGAAGCTGAGACGCGGATCTACGAGTTCCGTGTTTGAAGTTTTTGCTATTTTGGTGCGGACGGACCCCAAATCTGGTCATTTTTCAGGCTATTTTTGGGCCATGTAAATAACTATATAACTATATATATGTATAAAAAAAAAAAAGAAGAAGAGAGAGATCGATCGGGACTCGCCGTGTCCCGCTGCAACCTCTGCAGCGTTCGGTATGGCAGGGTGGTCTGACCCACTTCGGGGTTCGGACCCACCTATTGGGACTTCCCCAATCATATGGGGAAGGGGCGCCACACGGGACGCCCACGGTTTTGGGTAACCGGGTGTGCTTTACACCCGGAGCACCCTTTTCGTTGGGACACGCCCCAGCAGCCAGCAGGCCGCAGCCTTGCTGCTGGCTGTCCCTTGGCCAAGGAGGTTCCCTCCTAGACCCGGCAGGGTCTGGTCCAACGTGGACCAGACCAGCTGGTCGCTGGCCGTCGCCTTCCAACCGCACCCTAGCTGCACCCCATGGTGCAGGCTGCTCGCGGCCCATTGCAGCTGCTGCCTTAGCAGCCTAGGGTCTGACACATAGGTCAGACCAAGGTAGGTCCGGGTCTGGTCCAGCAGACCAGGCTGCCCAAATGACCCCGGTGGGAGCCTTATGGTGGCGGCGGGTGCTAAGTGCGCCCGCAAAGCTTACCCAACCACTAGGTGGTTGCGTGACCTGCTGCACCCACCCAGTAGCCTCGTGTAGAGCTTAGTGAAGCTCGTGTTGGTGGCTGTCACAGCCCTATGAGTTTGGGACGACAGGCCTAGACTACCTATATATGCGATTTCCACTTGCCGCCATTTCAAAAAGCACGAAAATGCACGCATGAAGGCAAAACCGATAGAGAGTCACTAATAGACTCCTTGTAGCACGTGTATGATGTCCAAACAGTCGTTTTGTACACTTGGCACCAACGGTGCATGGTTTGGAACTGCCTATATGGCCTGGTGGGCTACGATTAGCCTTTTGGCATTTCGGCACACATTGTGCCATCATACCCTTGCCGTCACGTCAGTGGTCCAGAATGACTACCTTAGCCTTCGCTGCCACATCGTGGTGAGTTTGGAAAGGGGTATAGTGTGGCGAGCGGTACGCTGCCCATGTACCTTATTACATTTCCCAAGTATTGGGTCTTTCGACATTTTCAGCAGAAAACCGTCGTTTTGACTTTTTTTGAGTTTTGCTAGTGCGGTGGCACATCACGGATGTATTGACGTAATCCCCGTACACATGGGGTTACTTTAATAACCTTTCTCGACACTCATCAGTGTCTACACTACGGTCTTCCCTAAGCGAATGGTTTCGCTAAGTGTTGTAGCCGACGTAGGGCGGCGGAAATATGTGTATTTGGGAGACCCGTGCTTAAAACTTTGGACAATGGTTGTCGTACGAACGTGTTGATATATATATATATATATATATATATATATATATATTTTGAGCCCGTTATCGCTCAGATTTGTGCCTCTATGAATATGTGTTCCAAATCGTGATAATGTGTGGTTTATGCACGTGGCACATCATGACACGTATGTCATCCGTTCAGGTCCGTCGAGTACTTCTTGTTTTGGCTCATATTCATATATCAATGGATATACGACGCACCAGAGGTGTGTTTTGTACTCGATGTGACATACTCCTGGAAAGAACTGAAAGCACTGTAGGGTATGACACTTTTGACCTGTTGAGGTTTGGGACTCGGTTGGAGTCTTCGGGCAGTGGCCCGGGTTTGTGAGAGTGTACTCACACCTTGTGTCACCCTAGGCATAAAAATGAAAATGTTATAATATCGTCTTCACAGGCGATGTGCTCGTGGTGGCCGTGAGAGGCTGAGCACGTGGATGGGCAGGCCAAGTCCTCGTTTGCGTACCCCGCGGGGACCACGAGGCACAACTACCTCGAAGGGAGGTACGACTTGAAGAATAAGCCTAAATAAGATAATCCTGCCGCGCCCCATTCACAAATTTGGTCACCCAGGGAGAGGGTGAATGGTACAGCCCCGAGTGACGTGTTGTTACTACGACCTGTTCTTTTGAGGAGCCGATGTGCCCTCTGACCTCCAGTCACTCGGAGTTAGGGAGGTCAAGGTTGCCCTCCACAGGGACCTTTGCTACTGCAGTAATACGGATTGCAATCCTTTGCCCCTGCGAAAGGTTTCTCCTGGCTGCGTGTCACCCGCAGGTGGTTTTTCTCGTTCTGGAGCATCCCCGGTTACCACACTAGAAATTTAATAACAGACGCCGGGTGCATGTCTCACAGAACTCGAGGGTTTTTCCTTCGCGTACCCGAAGGAGGTTAAAAAGAAGAACATAAAGACTAACCAAACAGACTGACGTATAGTAGTTGGTTACTTGCTTACTTTAGCACTGCTTGCACTTCTATTAGACTGTTGTACCTTATTGGTTAGTTGCTGCTCTGTTTCAGTTGTTGCACTGCTACTTGTAGTTTTACAGTCTTCTAGCACGAGCACTTACCTGACACTTGCACATATATCTGTCATTTTACCTGTTGCATGATATGTGCCTTTTCTTGATAAAATGGATATACAATGTTGTTGTTCTTCACCAACTCGCAAGAGTTATGACCCCGTTTTATGGGGATACAGGTGATGAGTAGGCGCAGTGGCGATGCGACGGTGTACGGTTTGGAGACTTGAGACCCACACTTAGCTGCAGATCTTGGTCCGTGTCTTGTTTTGGGGTTTGAGGGGAGTTTTCCCCTCATTTTGGGAGAGACTTGTTGTATGGATGTTTTCAGTCTCATTTTGTAAGACTCTGATATTATATGTAATAGGAATGGATATGTGGTTTGTATCTTTTACTGTGGCCCGCTCAGACTTGCGGCCTTTGCTTACCCCTTTGTACTTCCGCTATTCGTTTTAAATCCTTTCAAAAAAAAAATTTTTGCTCAAAAACCAAAGGTTTTTACAAGGTCGGGGTTTTGGGGCGTCACAGAGATTGGTATCAGAGCAGCTTTAAGTGTGGTCCAAGACTTCTGCGTGCATCGTTCATCGCACTGTAAGTATGTTTGGCTCGGTTAATTATGTTGATTATCGTTGTTTCTTGTGCTACTTAGTTTATACATATGCATGCTTCGAATGTGGTTTGATAGATGTCGTCAGACCCAAGGTACGAAATGATCCTAGAAGCAGTACGTGACCTAAGTCAGGGCGTAAGATCCCTAGATCATGCTGTGAAGCATTTGGCACGAGGTGTTCAGATGATGGCACCTCCGGCACCTCCGTGTGAGAGATGTAAAGTCTGCCATGAGGGGCAGATTTGCCCACGGGAATGGTGTCACTGCTTTCGTTGTGGCCTTAAAGGGCATATTGAGGCTGAGTGCCAGCGTAAATTGGAAGACCTGGCAGCTGACCCAGTGGAAGGGGTGCATACTCCATCAGGTTTACCCAAGTGCACACCTTCTTCAACTCCTTGTCCGAAGCGAAGATGGTGCGGAAACCGGAACAACTACCGCGACCTCTACACTAGTAGGAAGTGAGAGCGGTCGTACCGATATGAATGTTTTGTCAGGACACTGAGTCAGTGTCTGCGGTTGTTACGGAGGAATGTATCATGTAACCCTGTTATAGAGGGTAATTTTGGCTTGTACTACATATATGTATGCATCTTTGATCGTATAATGAAATCTTGTTTTGGTATCTACTCTTTGCTTATACGAGTCTCATTGTTGTCAAGATGGCTTGGCGTGAACGTTGCAACAACATCATGGACACCTTGAACAACCTGGCTGAGGTTGTAGGCAGGCAGGCCGAGGCCATGCGTGCCATGGGGGAGAACATGCAAGCCTCTCAGGGACGAGAGACTCCTGTTCCTATTCCTTCCCCGGTGTTAGTAGCGACAGCCGTACCCTACAAGCAGTTCATGGCTATGAACCCTCCGTCATTCGATGGGAAGTCTTCTCCTGAGGCAGCCGAGGACTGGATACGAGAGATCGAGAGAATCTTTCGTGTGCTGCAGGTCAGTGATGACCGAAAGGTGGATTTTGGCACGTATTGGCTCCGGAAGGATGCCAAAAGGTGGTGGGCGACCACCTGGGATGTCAGGTTTGCGGGCGGAGCCGTTTCGTGGGAGCAGTTCATGGAGGTTTTCTACGCGGCCTACTTCCCGACCCACGAGCGCAGTCGGAAGATGCAAGAGTTCCTCGACCTTCAGCAGGGGAACTCTACTTTGGGGGACTACATCACGAAGTTCAGAAGCCTAGAGTGCTTCTGTCCACATGTATACGTGACTGAGAAGGAACGAGCGATGAAGTTCGCTCGCGAGTGATCACGCGCGCGCCCTCGACTCTTGAGGAAGCCCTGGAGACGGCTACACTCCTGGAGCAGGAATGGATAGAATCCCAGAAGACTCCACAGTCCAGAGGGAAACCGCAACACATAGGCCAAAAGAGTTGGCCTAAGAAGAGATCCTATCAGCAGAACTCGGGTGGAAAGAAGTCTGCCCCGCCAGCAAAGAGGAACCATCAGAACCGCAACAACCGTCAGCAACAGAATCGTCAGCAGCAGCAGCAGAATCAGGTAGTGGCGACATCGGGATGCCCGAAGTGTCGTATGGATCACCCAGGCCGACCTTGTCCTCGTGACGTCGGAGGATGTATCTATTGTGGCAAGATGGGCCACTACATCAAGGATTGTCGGAAGAAGCAGTCTGATGATCTAAGGAGGAATACACCAGGAACGTCGCAGCCAACACCTCAGCGACCTCCTCAGCAGCTGCAGCAATCGTACCCGCCGCAGCAATCTTCTCAGCAGAAGACGGGTAACCAGAAGACAGTGGCAGGGCGTGCCTACGCAGCCACTATCGAGCAAGTGACCAAAGGAGAGTTGGTCCAAGGTACTATTCCAGTCGCTGGTCATGCAGCTTTTACTCTGTTCGACTGTGGTGCTTCGCATTCGTTTATAGCTTCTAGATTTGCTAGTTCCTTGCCTATGACTGCTGTGTTGCTGAAATGCCCATTAGAAGTGCGTACACCGACTGGTAATCAGTCCTTGTGTACTTTGTACATTCCGAGCATAGAGGTGTCAGTGGCAAGTCAGAGCTTGCCAGCTGACTTAATCCTGCTAGACATGACGGAGTTTGATGTCATTCTAGGCATGGATTGGTTATTTGAGTATCATGCTCAAGTTTTGTGCAGGGAGAGCAAAGTGGTTCTGTACCCTCCTGATCGTCCAGTTTTGGAGATCAGCCTTGCTCGACCTATTCGAGACAGTCGTATGATTTCGTCATTTAAAGTTCAGAAGTATTTGCGGAATGGGGGTACTGCTTTCTTGGTCAGTATCGCCCCAGTTGACTCGGTGTTAACCCCTATTGAGGATCTTGACGTAGTTCGGGAGTTCCCCGATGTGTTTCCTGAGGAACTGCCTGGACTACCTCCGAAGCGTGAGATCGAATTTTGTATTGAGTTGTTGCCTGGAACAACTCCGATCTCAAAGGCACCGTATCGTATGGCTCCAGCAGAACTCGAAGAACTGAAGCGTCAGTTGGGAGAGTTGATGGAGCAAGGATTTATCAGAAACAGTTCATCGCCGTGGGGTGCACCTGTGTTATTCGTGAAGAAGAAAGACGGATCCCTGAGGTTGTGCATTGATTACAGAATGCTCAACCAAGCAACGATTAAGAATAAGTATCCGTTGCCGAGAATAGAAGATCTCTTTGACCAGTTGCAGAGGGCGAAGATATTCGCGAAGATCGACCTCAGATCGGGTTATCATCAACTCCGGATCAGAGAAGAGGATGTCTCAAAGACAGCTTTTCGAACTAGGTACGGGTTGTACGAGTTCGTTGTGATGCCTTTTGGGCTCACGAATGCACCAGCAGCATTCATGGATCTGATGAATCGTATTTTCCGTCCATTCGTGGACACGTTCGTGATCGTTTTCATCGATGACATCTTGATCTACTCAGAGACCCCTGAGCAGCACCGAGAGCATCTGCGTATCGTGTTGGGAGTACTTCGGGAGCACAGATTGTTCGCCAAGTTCTCCAAGTGCGAGTTTTGGCTTCGACGAGTTATGTTTTTGGGTCATGTGATATCCAGTGATGGTGTGTCAGTTGATCCAGCAAAGGTCGAAGCGGTGTTGGACTGGAAGCAGCCGCAGTCTGTTACCGATATCCGTAGTTTTCTCGGGTTAGCTGGTTACTACCGACGTTTCATTCAGGACTTCTCCAGGATCGCGCTTCCTTTGACGAAGCTTTTGCGTAAAGGAATCAAGTTCGAGTGGACCGACTCTTGTGAAGAGAGTTTCCAGATCCTGAAGACGAAGCTGACTACCTCTCCGGTGTTAGCTTTACCTTCTGGTAGAGGCGGTTTTGTGGTGTACACAGACGCTTCAGGTACAGGCCTGGGATGCGTGCTCATGCAGCATGGTCGTGTTATTGCATATGCTTCGCGACAGCTGAAGATTCACGAAAGGAACTATCCGACTCATGACTTGGAGTTAGCAGCAGTGGTGTTCGCCTTGAAGTCATGGCGACATTATCTGTACGGAGATACGTTTGAGGTCTTTTCTGACCATAAGAGTCTCAAGTATTTATTTTCCCAGAAGGAGCTAAATATGAGACAACGTCGTTGGCTCGAGTTTATCAAGGATTATGAGTTTACATTGTCTTACCACCCTGGTAAGGCGAACGTTGTGGCAGATGCGCTTAGCCGCAAATCGAGCAGTGTTCTAGCTAGCCTTGTGTGGAGCCAGAAGTTGATCGAAGATTTTGTGGCTTGGAAGCCATTTGCAGTCGAAAGCGGAACGATTAGATTGTCGGGGTTGGCCATTCGGTCAGAGTTCTTGCCTAAAGTTATCGAGGCGCAGAAGCAGAACGCTCAGTATCAGAAGTTTGTTGACGGAGCTCGTGAAGACGGCTCAGTCTTTCGTATTGATGACAGCGGTTGTATCCGCATGAAGGATTGACTTTGGGTGCCAAATGCCCCTGAGTTGAGGAAGGAGATTCTTGATGAGGCACATCTGTCGAAGTACACCATCCATCCTGGTGGTACTAAGATGTTTAAGGATCTTCAACGACGGTATTGGTGGAACGGGATGAAGCGTGAAGTCGCAGCGTATGTTTCGAGGTGTTTGACTTGTCAGCAAATCAAGATCGAGCACCAACGTCCCGGTGGTTCCATGCAGAGGATTGAGATTCCTCAGTGGAAATGGGAGGATATCACGATGGATTTCGTGGTAGGTTTACCGCGAACCAGGAGAAAGCACGACGCGATATGGGTGATTGTGGACAGACTCACCAAGTCTGCTCACTTCTTACCTATCCGGATTAGTCAGCCGCTTGAGAGCTTAGCAGACTTGTATATCCGAGAGATTGTACGGTTACATGGCGTACCTACATCTATCATTTCGGATCGTGATCCCAGATTCACGTCGCGACTGTGGGGACAGTTGCAGTCAGCTTTGGGAACGAAATTAAAGTTCAGTACAGCCTTTCACCCTCAGACTGATGGCCAGTCAGAGAGGACGATTCAGACACTAGAAGATATGTTGCGGGCGTGTATGCTCCACTGGAAGGGTGAATGGGATTCACACTTGTGTTTGGTCGAGTTTGCCTACAACAATAGTTATCATGCTAGTATCGGTATGGCTCCGTACGAGGCTTTGTATGGGAGACCTTGCCGATCACCGTCATATTGGGACGATATCAGCGATCGATCCAGTGAATCGCCGATTGTTCTCCAGCACTACACTCAGCAAGTGCAGAAGATCCGAGAACGTCTGAAGGCAGCTCAGGACAGGCAGAAGAGCTACGCCGATAAGAGGCGGCGAGAGCTTCAGTTTGATGTGGACGACATGGTTTTCGTGAAAGTATCACCGACGAAGAGCGTCTTTCGTTTCGGAAAGAAGGGAAAGTTGAGTCCTAGATATGTTGGGCCGTTCAGGATCCTCGAGAGGATCGGTGGAGCAGCCTATCGTATTGAGCTACCGCAGCGGTATGCTCAAATTCATAATGTTTTTCACGTGTCGATGTTGAGGAAGTACATTCCGGACCCATCGCACGTCATCCGATACGAAGATGTCGAGGTACAAGAGGACTTAACTGTGGCCGAGAGGCCTGTTGAGATCATCGATCGTCGTGATCAGGTTCTGCGTACCAAGACCATTCCGTTGGTTAAGGTACGGTGGCAACACCATGGCATTGAAGAATGCACATGGGAGCCGGAGGCCAGCATGAGGGAGAAATACCCTGATCTTTTTGTAGCCTAGCGTTCGTGATTTCGCGGACGAAATCCCTTTTTAGGAGGGAAGGATGTAAGATCCATTGCATTTCTAAGGAAACTTAATATGAAGTATGCTTTAGTGTTGAAAATTTCGTGTTCAAGGCGAGAATCGCTCATAATATTTGGTGTATTTTGTTTTCGGAGGTTCTGAATCGCGTAAATTCGCTTTACGAGGCGATTCAGGGCTAACCAAGATGAATCTAGCCTTGATATTCCCAGAGTATATTTATATTATACTAAATTAGTTTCACCCCAAATTTGGGATCTAAACGAGAAATATATCTCGTTATTTCATAGAATTGACACAAAAAGGGTATATTGGTAAATATGGGTTAGATCGAGGCCCAAAATTATCAAAATTGGAAATTTAAATATATATTATTAGTATATTGGCCTTCATACATGAAAAATAAATTAGAAATAAAACTTTGGAATTAATTTAAATGTGTCCATTTAAATAATAAGTAATTAGGGTTTTTACATAAAGTAAATTATAAATTTCATAAAACCTAAAAGAGGTTTTTCGAAAAGTTTTGAAAAGAGGTTGGTTTTGGACATTTAGGAAAGGTAGTTAGCATGGGGCCCACGTGAGCATGAGCTCAGCCTTTGCTACTTTCCAAAAAAATAAAAATATAATACAAAAAAATGGCATTTAATAGGCATTTTTTAAAAGGAGGAAAATTTTCAAAAAAGGGGTTGGTTTTTGGAATTTAGGAAAGTGGGAGGCTTAGCCCCCATAGGCTGGACGCCCCTTAGGGGGAAGCTCCAGCCCATCAACTCAAAAAAATAAAAATAAAAAATAAAATAAAAAATTTGAATTTCAAAAAAAGGGTTTGACCTTAGGGTCAAAAGGTGGTCTATGGGGAGACCTACTCTCCCTAATTTAGGGAGAGTAGTTGTGGGCTAGGCTCAAGGGTTGTACACCCTTGAGCTAGGCCCATCATGAAGGGGGTCAAATCCCCTTGGGCTAGCCTTATAGCACCTAAAGGAAGGGGGGGGCGTGTGGGAGGAGAACCCTCCATCTCCTCCCCTCGCATCCCAGCCCTCCATCTCTTGGAGTGGCTATTTAAGGGAGGGAGGAGAGAGAAATTCATTTTTCTCTCTTCCTCCTCCTCAACCCTCTCCCTCCATCCTTCCATTTTCCCCTCCTCTCTCAAGTGTGAGAGTGAAGAGAGTGAGGTGAGTATGGCTGAGAGAGTGCAAGTGAGGGCACCAGCACCACCACGCCGGAACCATCTCCGTCCCTATGCCGGAAAACCCCGAAGGTGAAGAGCTTCCACTTTGCATTCCACTTCTTTTGAAAAATGCATGTAAAAATTGTTATGGTTGGTTTGGGTTTTTCTTTTTTTTCTATACCATGAAACTTGTATGAGTGTGGGTGTGTTTTAGAGGGATCGACACATCGTTGTGGTAAACACGCACACACCGGACATTCCACGCAATGGGACTGTCCTTAGGCGATTTCGGAGTTCTGGAGCTCCGGAGTCTCCTCTGCTCAAAAGACCGTATCTCACTCGATACTGGTCCGAATGAAGCGTTCTTGGACTTTTCGGAAAGGGGAGACGACGTTCTCCAACCTTTGTGTTTGCAGTTTTTACTGGTTCGGTCTGTAACCATCCCTAAAAAGCCTCGTTTTTAGCAGACGTTCAGAACTTCTGTCAGTGTACAGGAAGTCCTGAACATCGTCCGGTAATCCGGTGGTATTTCTCAAACCGTTTGTTGAAATTTTTCATGTTATAACTTTTCGGAAAGGTAAAATGATTATCTACGACTTCGATGTTGGAAATTTTCCCTGATTCGTTTTATAAACCCTTCAAAAAGTCAGGTTTTAGCAGACTGACAGGGTTTTGACAGTGGTCCAGAAAGTTCCAGACACTGTCTGGTAACACAGTGCCCTTTTCCAGAACGATGGTCGGATCAGAGTGATCTTGGTGTCTGTGCGAAGCTGAGACGCGGATCTACGAGTTCCGTGTTTGAAGTTTTTGCTATTTTGGTGCGGACGCACCCCAAATCTGGTCATTTTTCAGGCTATTTTTGGGCCATGTAAATAACTATATAACTATATATATGTATAAAAAAAAAAAAGAAGAAGAGAGAGATCGATCGGGACTCGCCGTGTCCCGCTGCAACCTCTGCAGCGTTCGGTATCGCAGGGTGGTCTGACCCACTTCGGGGTTCGGACCCACCTATTGGGACTTCCCCAATCATATGGGGAAGGGGCGCCACACGGGACGCCCACGGTTTTGGGTAACCGGGTGTGCTTTACAACCGGAGCACCCTTTTCGTTGGGACACGCCCCAGCAGCCAGCAGGCCGCAGCCTTGCTGCTGGCTGTCCCTTGGCCAAGGAGGTTCCCTCCTAGACCCGGCAGGGTCTGGTCCAACGTGGACCAGACCAGCTGGTCGCTGGCCGTCGCCTTCCAACCGCACCCTAGCTGCACCCCATGGTGCAGGCTGCTCGCGGCCCATTGCAGCTGCTGCCTTAGCAGCCTAGGGTCTGACACATAGGTCAGACCAAGGTAGGTCCGGGTCTGGTCCAGCAGACCAGGCTGCCCAAATGACCCCGGTGGGAGCCTTATGGTGGCGGCGGGTGCTAAGTGCGCCCGCAAAGCTTACCCAACCACTAGGTGGTTGCGTGACCTGCTGCACCCACCCAGTAGCCTCGTGTAGAGCTTAGTGAAGCTCGTGTTGGTGGCTGTCACAGCCCTATGAGTTTGGGACGACAGGCCTAGACTACCTATATATGCGATTTCCACTTGCCGCCATTTCAAAAAGCACGAAAATGCACGCATGAAGGCAAAACCGATAGAGAGTCACTAATAGACTCCTTGTAGCACGTGTATGATGTCCAAACAGTCGTTTTGTACACTTGGCACCAACGGTGCATGGTTTGGAACTGCCTATATGGCCTGGTGGGCTACGATTAGCCTTTTGGCATTTCGGCACACATTGTGCCATCATACCCTTGCCGTCACGTCAGTGGTCCAGAATGACTACCTTAGCCTTCGCTGCCACATCGTGGTGAGTTTGGAAAGGGGTATAGTGTGGCGAGCGGTACGCTGCCCATGTACCTTATTACATTTCCCAAGTATTGGGTCTTTCGACATTTTCAGCAGAAAACCGTCGTTTTGACTTTTTTTGAGTTTTGCTAGTGCGGTGGCACATCACGGATGTATTGACGTAATCCCCGTACACATGGGGTTACTTTAATAACCTTTCTCGACACTCATCAGTGTCTACACTACGGTCTTCCCTAAGCGAATGGTTTCGCTAAGTGTTGTAGCCGACGTAGGGCGGCGGAAATATGTGTATTTGGGAGACCCGTGCTTAAAACTTTGGACAATGGTTGTCGTACGAACGTGTTGATATATATATATATATATATATATTTTGAGCCCGTTATCGCTCAGATTTGTGCCTCTATGAATATGTGTTCCAAATCGTGATAATGTGTGGTTTATGCACGTGGCACATCATGACACGTATGTCATCCGTTCAGGTCCGTCGAGTACTTCTTGTTTTGGCTCATATTCATATATCAATGGATATACGACGCACCAGAGGTGTGTTTTGTACTCGATGTGACATACTCCTGGAAAGAACTGAAAGCACTGTAGGGTATGACACTTTTGACCTGTTGAGGTTTGGGACTCGGTTGGAGTCTTCGGGCAGTGGCCCGGGTTTGTGAGAGTGTACTCACACCTTGTGTCACCCTAGGCATAAAAATGAAAATGTTATAATATCGTCTTCACAGGCGATGTGCTCGTGGTGGCCGTGAGAGGCTGAGCACGTGGATGGGCAGGCCAAGTCCTCGTTTGCGTACCCCGCGGGGACCACGAGGCACAACTACCTCGAAGGGAGGTACGACTTGAAGAATAAGCCTAAATAAGATAATCCTGCCGCGCCCCATTCACAAATTTGGTCACCCAGGGAGAGGGTGAATGGTACAGCCCCGAGTGACGTGTTGTTACTACGACCTGTTTTTTTGAGGAGCCGATGTGCCCTCTGACCTCCAGTCACTCGGAGTTAGGGAGGTCAAGGTTGCCCTCCACAGGGACCTTTGCTACTGCAGTAATACGGATTGCAATCCTTTGCCCCTGCGAAAGGTTTCTCCTGGCTGCGTGTCGCCCGCAGGTGGTTTTTCTCGTTCTGGAGCATCCCCGGTTACCACACTAGAAATTTAATAACAGACGCCGGGTGCATGTCTCACAGAACTCGAGGGTTTTTCCTTCGCGTACCCGAAGGAGGTTAAAAAGAAGAACATAAAGACTAACCAAACAGACTGACGTATAGTAGTTGGTTACTTGCTTACTTTAGCACTGCTTGCACTTCTATTAGACTGTTGTACCTTATTGGTTAGTTGCTGCTCTGTTTCAGTTGTTGCACTGCTACTTACTTGTAGTTTTACAGTCTTCTAGCACGAGCACTTACCTGATACTTGCACATATATTTGTCATTTTACCTGTTGCATGATATGTGCCTTTTCTTGATAAAATGGATATACAATGTTGTTGTTCTTCACCAACTCGCAAGAGTTATGACCCCGATTTATGGGGATACAGGTGATGAGTAGGCGCAGTGGCGATGCGACGGTGTACGGTTTGGAGACTTGAGACCCACACTTAGCTGCAGATCTTGGTCCGTGTCTTGTTTTGGGGTTTGAGGGGAGTTTTCCCCTCATTTTGGGAGAGACTTGTTGTATGGATGTTTTCAATCTCATTTTGTAAGACTCTGATATTATATGTAATAGAGATCCAATCATACCTCTGTAGAGCTTAGTATCTACACTTTTACCATTTTCATCTTTATCAAGAGAAGTAGTTGTACTCATAGGATTCCTTCTTGATTTCGATGAGTCCATCCCAAATCTCTTGAGAAGTTCTTTTGTATACTTAGCCTGATTGATGAAGATTCCTTCTTCAGTTTGCTTTATTTGAAGTCCAAGAAAGTAGTTTAATTCGCCCATCAAGCTCATTTCAAACTCTTCCTGCATAGCTTTAGCAAATTCTTTACAAAAAGAATCATTAGTAGAACCAAATATTATGTCATCAACATAAATTTGCACAATAAGAATATCTGAATTAAGATTTTTAATAAATAAAGTGGAGTCTACCCGATCAATGGAAAAACCAGATTGTTCTAGAAAATTTCGTAGTCTTTCATACCACGCTCTTGGTGCTTGTTTAAGTCCATACAAAGCTCTTTTTAATTTGTGGACTTTTTTCGGATATTTTTCATTTTCAAAGCCTGGAGGTTGCTCTACATAAACTTCTTCATTGATGTGTCCATTTAAAAATGCACTCTTAACATCAATTTGATATAACTTGAAGTTCATGTAACTAGCAAAAGCAAGCATCATTCAAACTGACTTCAATCGAGCCACTGGTGCATAGGTTTCATCAAAATCTATGCCTTCTTCTTGATTATAGCCTTGTGCTACTAGCCTTGCTTTGTTACGAATGACTTCGCCATTTTTGTTCAGCTTATTTCTGAAGACCCATCTTGTTCCAATTACTGGATGATCCTTTGGTCTATCAACTAGATCCCAAACATCATTCCTAGTAAATTGGTTAAGTTCTTCAGACATGGCTAAAAGCCAAAATTCATCATCACAAGCCTCATTGATATTCTTTGGTTCTATTTTAGATATGAAAGAAACATTTGCAATATATTTTTCTAATTGCCTTCTAGTTTGGACACCACTCTTTATTTCTCCAATAACTTGTTCATGTGGATGATTGGGAACTTCTTTCCAAACTGGTTGAAGAGGAATATTTTCTTGAGAAGTATTCTCTATCAATGGTTTTTCTTGAGGTATTACTTCTTCTCCTTCGCTTAGAGGTATAACCTGCTCACAATTCTCATCAAATGCAACATGTAAAGATTCTTCAATGCAAGATGTTCTTTTATTAAAAATACGATAAGCTTTACTTCTAGAAGAATATCCAAGAAATATTGATTCATCTGATTTTGAATCAAACTTATCAAGATTATCTTTGGTATTTAACAAGAAGCATTTACTACCAAAAATTTTAAAATATTAGATCTTTGGAATACGAGCATAATACAATTCAAAACATGTTTTATGTAAAATTTGTCGAATAAGAACACAGTTTAAAACATAACATGCTGTATTTATTGCTTCAGCCCAAAAGTATTTTGGTAAATTTTTATTTTGAAGCATGGTTCTAGCACATTCTTTCAAAGTTCTATTCTTTCTTTCAACAACTCCATTTTGTGGAGCCTCTCTAGGAAAAGCAAAGTTGTGAGATATACCATGTAGATCACAAAACTTTAGAAAAGATTCGTTTTCAAATTCACCACCATGATCACTATGAATTTTAATTATAGATGTAGATTTTTCATTTGTAATTCTTCTACAAAGTTTAAAAAATTCAGAAAAAGCATCATTTTTGCTTTTTAGAAAAATTACCTATGTAAATCGAGAATAATCAACTACTATAACAAAAGCATACTTGCTATGATTCAAACTTTGAATTCTAGATGGTCCAAATAGATCTAAATGTAAAAGTTCAAGAGGACGTTTTGTTGAAACTATATCTTTTGCTTTAAAAGAACTCTTGATTTGTTTACGCCTTTGGCAAGCATCACATAAGTGATCTTTCTTATATGGTATTCTAGGTAGGCCTCTAACAAGATCATTCTTGGATAACTTGGAAATAATTTTAAAGTTAACATGTCCAAGTCTCTTGTGTCATAACCATTGAATTTCATTTGAAACAATAAGACATTTTTCATTAAAAGTGGGTAACTCGTCTAGATATAGTTCATACACATTGTTCCTTCTTTTACCTTTAAAAATGATCTTTTTAGATTGAAAATCAGAAATTAAGCATAAATCATTTTCAAAAGAATCATGAAAACCTTTATCACATAATTGACTAATAGATAATAAATTATGCATTAAATCATCTACTAAAAGAACATTTTCTATCAAGGGAAATTTTGGATTACCAATACCGATCACTTTTCCCTTGCTATTGTCACCAAAGGCGACGGTTCCTCCATCCTTACTTTGGAGGGTGGAAAATAACTCCGGCCTTCCAGTCATATGTTTGGAACAACCGCTGTCCAATATCCATTTGCTCTTTATTTTGTGTCCCTACAACAAAATTAGAAGACAAAGCATTTGACCCCTTTCTATTTTCGGGTCCATGAGAGTTAGTCTTAGGAACCCATATCCATTTGGATTTTGGTTTCCTTTGATAATAAATATTCTTTCTATAAAAAGATTTAGCATTTCTAGAATAATCATGTCTAGGCTTATAAGCATTATAAGTTTCATGATTAGATGCATTTCTATTAGAACTAAAAAATTTAGTTCTATGAATAAATGGTTGAGAATATTGTCTTTGATTTTTCACAACAAAGTTTGGTCTATTTTGAGTATCAAAGAAACTATATCTCAATCCGGTTTTATTAACCGAGCATCTTTGAGAACCAAAAAGTTTTTCTAGATTCTCTTGACCATTTGTGAATTTGGTCACTATAGAAAGAAGATCATTTGATTTTTCTTTTAGACTAGTTATTTCTTTTTGTAAGAGATTGGTTCTAATTCCAATTTATTTTATCTCAAATGCTTGGCAAGAATTTTTCTTCTTGAGATCTTCTATCTCTTGAAGTAACACTTTATTTTGAGAGTCAAGAGTTAAATTTTCAGTTTTTAACTCTTTGTTTTTAGAATTTAGACTCTTAAATTTAGCATATAAATCATTGAATGCTTCTAATAAATCATCATAGTCAAATTGACTTACCGAATCTTCTTGTGCTACAAAACACATGTTGGTGACTTCTTCATTTGATTCTTCATCGGAAGAGGAGTCACTATCATCCCAACATGCTTGAAATGCCTTTTTCTTCTTGAATTGGTCCTTGGGCTTGATTTTGAGAAGAGGACAATCTTTCTTGATATGTCCACCCTTTTTGCAATTAAAACACTTGACTTCATTGGGATTGGAAGAATCCGCTTTCTTTACATTTCTTTGAAATCTTCCCTTTTTTGATGAATCTTCTGAATTGCCTTGTGATGAGGGCAATATTTTCATCTTCATCTTCTTCTGAATTTTCAGAGTCAGGAGTAGCCTTAAAAGCAAGAGATTTCTTCTTGGGTTCTTCTTCTTGTCTGTCTTGAAGTTGAACTTCATATGTCATTAGGTTACCAACCAAATCTTCAAGAGTGAGAGTGTTTAAATCATTTGCCTCTTCAATAGCAGTGGTTTTTCTCTCTCATTCAGGAGTTAAACACCTTAGGATCTTTCTGACTAAATCCACTTGTGAATATTCTTTTCCAAGGGATTTTAGTGTGTTTGTTATATCGGTCATTCTTGTTACCATGTCCGCTATAGATTCATTTTGCTTCATTTTAAACAATTCAAATTTATGAACTAAAGAAGCAATTTTAGATTCATTTACCTTTGACGTACCTTCGTGAGTCACGAGAAGAGTATGCCAGATTTCATTTGTTGTAGAGCATTGAGAGATGCGATTGAACTCTACCTTGTCAACGACACAATACAATGCATTCATCGCCTTGGCATTAAGTGAAGCAGTCTTCTTTTCTTCATCAGTCCATCGGCTGAAATCAGTTGATGGAGTTTGGTATTTATCTGAAACAACTCTTTAAGTTCTTCTGATTACTCCTTCGGGTACACGAAGGAAACCTCGCATTCTGTGAGACATGCACCCGGTGTCTGTTATTTAAATTCTAATGTGGTAACCGGGGAAGCTACAGACCGAGTTGACCTCATGCCAACAGCACACAACTATGAGAAAATACTCGCATAGGCAAGGATTGCAATCTATACTACTGCAGTAGTGAGGTCCTAGAAAGGCACCTCGACCTCCCTGACTCTGAGTGACCGGAGGCCAAAGGATGCTACAGCTCCTGTCTGTAAACACCCCAAATTTTCACTCACCTTACTGACATCTCCACCAATTATCACATTTCAGTTCTCCGGAAGCAATGGAGGGCAAAATGGTCATTTTCTGAGATTAAACCTTGCAGAAAGTCTAAAATTTCATTCTTGAGCCTCAAAATTTCTATATTTAGGTTCAGAAACATCTTCAAACTGCAAATTTTCAAAATCTCATTCTTGGCAAAAAGCTAGAATTTCCAGGTCCTAATTCAGAATAATATCTTTTGAGGCATGTCTTTGCATATCATTGCATGAGCATTTCATATCACTGCACGACACAACATGTCATTTCGAGGTCCAGAACTCTTGATTTCAAAACCCTCAATCCAGATTCGAGTTTTAACTTTTTCAAAATTGATTTCAAACCTCCTGGGTCTTCAAAATTACCAATCCTTCCCATTTTACCCCCAGGACTCTGAATCTCAAAAAGACTTTCTCAGGAAAACAATCTGGATAGTTTTCAATTTGGATTTTCCAATTTTATCAACTGGATCAGCTCTGCCTGAAGAAGGGGACGAAGCTCCGAATTTAGCAAATTCTGTCCCGGATTTTACCCTTTTGTCAACAATTTCAAATATCATTCTTTTACAAAATCGCCCTACAGGGGCCACCTCTTTTCAAAATTTCCGTAATCAGGCTAAGTATTTCTTCTTTGCCAATTAGTCTAGATTTTTATGAAAATTCCCAAAAAGAGGTTTACTGTCTTGTCCTTATGTCAATAAAGAAGCAATGTGGGGCCCACCTTGAGGTGGTGTCACATAGGCTTTTCTTTTGAAAAACCTGAATTTTGAAAAAAACCCAAAAATATAGGAGCCTTGTCCCTGGATTGGCGCCACTGGATCATTTTCTCTCTCCTCCCGTTTGCCTGCCATGTGTTAGCGTGGGTTCACCTAGGGGTGGCGCCCCATGTCATTTTCTCTCTCCTTCCATCCTCAGACACGTGTCAGTGTGGGGCCACTTTAAGATGGCACCACATGTCATTTGACACCCCCTTTATTCCACGCCATGTGTCAAGTATCCACCAACTTCACCCTATGCCACCATGAGATGCCACATGTCATGTGCTGCCCTGTCCAGAAAAAAGTAGAGCTTGTCTCCCCTGAGGTGGTGCCATTTGAAGTATGTCTCCTGCAAGAGACACGTGTCAATCTCTCCCTTCTTCAGAAAAAGCAGACTGACACATGTCTCTCCTTACTTTTCTCAGAAAAGTAAGTGACACATGTCACCCTTAGCTTCCTTCAGAAAAAGTAGAGGACACGTGTCACTCTTGGCCTCCTGCAGAAAAAGCAACAATTCAAAAAAATTCAAACACAGGCTTTGGTGGCGCAAATGCTGATTTTCCTGCATAAATTCATCTTTATTTTATTTTATTTTATTTTTGAGTTGGCGCCACATGGTTCTTCTCCTTCTCTTCCCTTCCACCACGTGTCACTGTAGGATCTCCCAGAGGTGCTGCCACATGTCCACCCTCCATTCCTCCAGAGCCAGCTTCATTTAAATTTCAAATCCTACCCTGAGGTGGCGCCATCTGAGAAGACTTCTCCAGCTAGCTGACACTTGTCAGAAGTAGAGCCATCCTGAACTGCCACATGTCCAAATCCCCCTGCAGCAGAAAAAGTGGAAGCAGCCCTCCTCTGAGGTGGCGCATTTGGCTTCCTCTGCTCTTGTCCTTCTGCCACATGGCAATGTGAAGCCACCCTGAGGTGGCGCCACATGTCAGCCTCTGTCTCTTCCAGAAAAAGCAAAAATTCAAACCTTTAAATTCCTCAGAGGTGGCGCCATTTGAGTGCTGCTCTGTCCTTCTGACACGTGTCAGTGTGGAGCCACTCTGATGTGGCGCCACATGGCATGCCCCTACTTCTTCTAGATTCAAAACCTCAAACTCCTTTTTGATGTGGCGCCATTTCAAAGCTCCCACTTGGCTCCATTTTTTATTTTTTATTTTATTTAAAATAAAAGTAGCCCACCATGAGGTGGCACCATATGAGAAGCCTTAGAAAAGCATATTTCAAATTTCAAAACTCCCAAGCAACCCCCTCTGTGGTGGTGCCATTTGGGAGACTTCTGCAGAGAAAATCAAGCTACATTTTTGAAAATTTTCAAACTCCCCTGCTGAGGTGTCTCACCCACAAAATTCTCATTTTTATTTTCTCAAAATTCCACATGGCATGCTTTGAGATGGCGCCACATGGAGGGCTCAAATTAAGCCTGTTTGAAATTCAAAAATCTCAAAAATTGCTACAAATACAAGGGCCCACACCCAGCTGAAAGGGGGTCTCTTTTGGATTTGGCATTTCACTCAGAGTTTCCCTAATACACGATTTTGAAGTTCTGAATTCACGCCCCCCCTGGGCTCAGTGGAGAGGGTGCATTGAAGCACCAACCTTGCTCGCATCACTTCCAATTCGATCTAGGCGTGGATCGATTTTCGTGAACCTTCTGAAGCCCGGACCGAAGGACGAAAGAAGCCGTTGGTAGCCGTTCATTTTGGGAGTTCCAAAGATGCAGAAAAATGCAAGGTGCACTTCTATCCCTATTGATTTCATTATAGTAATATCCTTACTCGATTCGTATTGTCGTTTTGAAGAAAGAGCTCATCTGAGTGATGGATCGAGCTATTCTCATAAAATGGCACATATCAAAAGATTTTTTTTTTATGCATTCTTGATTAGATTTTCGCATTCCATTATGTTCATGCATTAAAATAAGTTAGATTTATGTTTTATTTCATTAAAATAGCATGTTCCATGAATTTATTTGATATTTCATGAATTCAGCTTTATTTATGTAAGTCCCTGTTTTTGTCAATCAGTCCACACGTCATTTCATGTATTTATTTTTTGTTAAAAATGCTAAAAAAATCATAGTATGCGCCCTTAAGTGTCCCTAACAATCTGCCAAAACGTCTTAATGATTTGAATTTGTTTACTGCATTAAAAGTTCAAAATGGTAGGTCGGGTTTTGTTACCCGGGATACATTTTGAAAGTTTATATCTGATTTGTAAAATCGAGATCTCTCTCATATGAGGTCCGATTGTCAATACAAAACATGTTATGAACTCGGGATGATGTCTAGTATTTACTCTGATTTTCTCAGTTTTTTCAAAATTTGTTTAATGTCTAAAAAAATCCGAGAGTTTGGGACACATGTCAGAGCCTGATCTGGGCCTCTGAGACTTTGGATCTACTTAAGTCGATGGGTTTTCTTTGAGTATTGCTCCAAATCCAAATCTGTAAAAAGTGAATGTCATATTCGGGATGTCCTTTGTTTGCATCTGAAAATTTATGATTTTTAGAACAGTCTTAATATCAGTTTCGGATTTTTCTTGTCAGTCTTCTGTTTTGTAATATTTGTCTGTTCTGTTGATTTAGGCTAGTAATGTCATATTTTATCTCTGTTCCTGTTGATCAAATGCTGAAATCATAAAAATGAAAGTTGTTCATGCATCTGTCAGTAGTTCTTTATTTAAATATCAGAAATTTCTATGGTTAGCGGCTATTTTGTATGCAATTTTACATCAGATCAGGTCGATTTTACCTCAGTCAGAGCCAAAATCCCGGTACCTAACTCACCGTAGTTCAAATCCCGAGGCTGTAAAAGCCAAAAGTGTTCAATTTTATGTCCTATAGCAGTCTTCAAAATGTCATATGTTTCTATGGTGGAGTTTTAGCATTATCATGTTAAGTGTTACATTTGGTTCGGGTTTGTAGGCGAAATTCACCCATTTTAGGACTTTCTGTAAATTTTCGCACCCAAACCATATCATTTCGTGAGTTTTAGCATTCTAGGCTATTTATAAGAGCAGAGGGATGTTTTATACCGAATTTGGTGTGAGTTGGAACTCGTTTGATGCTCGGTTTAGCCGTATCATCAAAATAGGGCCCCGCGGGACCTTGATCCAAGCGAAAAATAAGCGAAATTCGTTAATTTTGATGAATGGTAGCATGTATAATTATGATTTTACAGTCCTAATGTGTTTAGCAGCATGTCATCATGCCTCATACTGCATTTCATCATCATTTGGTTCAATTCGAATTTCAAAATCTCAATTTTACCAAGTTTTTCTTTCAAAAAACCCTGATTTTAAAGGTATAACCTTAATATTAGGGGTATTTTGGTCATTTTAACCACAATTTCGAATTTCAAACTATTTCTTACTGGATTTCTTGCATTTACATCATTTCAAATGTCAAGAAAGCATAAGAATAGGGTTTATATCCAACTAAGTCCAATAATTTGATAATATTATTGGAAAATCTTGGAAAAACCCACATATTTGAGCTAACCCCATTTCAAGTTTGATAGGGACATTCAAAAGAGGGAGTTGAAGTCTGCAATTTCTTTTATTTCATTTAATTAGTGATGTAATAATGTAAATTTTGGAATAAGAGATTTAATTTTCTGCTTAGATTAGGATGCATATCATATAGTTTGAATTCATGCAATATCCTGATTATGTGATTCATGCATTTTATTTCAAAGCACTATGGATGTACACGAATGACACGCACACCAACTCTTAGGGAGTTGATGAACTCGGTGGAGTCCATATTTACGGCCCTAGTCGGAATATGGACGAGACCCAGATCCATCATCTTTCTATTAGTCACACTGAGCCTACACACTTAGGCTATCTTCCAAAATTTCACTGCATATTTTCAATTCTACAAAATATTTTAGAATTGACTAAGTAAATTATAAACATATTCACGGCCATAGTCGAAATATGTGACAATTCTACTTAGTTTAATTCTAAAACAGCATATTTTCTGAAAAGAGGCTTTTGCAAAGTGACATTCATTCATATCATTTGCATCATGAAATCACTGGTTTTTCTCATGATTTTCTCAAGAAAATTTCATTCCATGGAAATCGATTTCTCTAGAAACTCTGAAAATTTTCAAAGTTGAATTTTCCGAATCAAGTCTCCCATGATTTTCCCTGGAAAATATTCCTTTCTTAAAATTCATTTTCAAAATGAATTTCTCATCTTTCTTAAGAATCAAAATCGATTTTCAAGTATTTCAAGGATAAGATTTCCAGGATCTCAGTTTCCCGAGTTTTGATTTTCCATCTCCAATGAATTTCAACCATATTCCAAAGAAAGCTTTCAAAACTTGAAGCTTTTCTTGACAAGCATTTTCCCTTCAAGAATTCTTTCCATTTTCTCAGGATTTTCATCCATTCATGATTTTCCCACACCTTTATGAATTTTCCCGTGACTTCAAAACCCTTTCATCTGAGTTTCCTAAGAGATTGACTTTCATCCTTTTCATGAGAAATGCTTTTCCAACTCCAAAGCCTTTTCTAAGCATACATCATGTCTTTCCAAGTTGCATTTTACAAAATCTCATAGCACATGCCTGAATTCTCTGTGCATTTAGGATAGAACACGATTTTGATGATTTAACTAAGTCAAGCACATTTTTGGTCCTTGGTTCGATTACCCCTGTTAAAGGTGGCAGGAACGGTCGAACCTCGTACCGACAGGTCAAGCCCCATCCCATGGATTTTCCTGCTATTTTCAAAAATGGAGGTGAGTATTTCAAAACAATTTAAAAAAAAAAATCCGGTCAAGTTTGACTCGCGAAAGCATTTTCCTCTTTCTCTCCCGCAAAGGAAGGGAAGAGGGGAAAATTTTTGCGACGACAACACTGTCAAAACAAGTGTCGTAGTAATGACAAGTCACTCAGGGTTGTACCATCCACCCTCTCCCAAGGTGAACCATTTTGTGAATGGGGCGAAGCAGGTTTATCTTTCTTAAGGCTCATGTTTCAATCATACCTCACTACGAGGAATTTGCCTCGTGGTCCCCGCAGAGTACGCAAAATGAGGACTTAGCCTGCCCATTCACGTGCTCAGCCTCACAGAGCCAACGGAGCACACCGCTCGTGAAAGCAGTCATAACACCATATTATTTATGTTTTGTTTAGGGTATGTCACACAAGAGTCCTTACACAACACAAGGGCCACTTCTCGAGGACTCCACTGAGCCCACCACAAGTCATTTCAATATTCATACCCTGTGGTGTTCAATTTCCTATCTTTTCATTTCATAAGGTAAGTGCACCTAATGCGCTTACCAATGCCTCAAGCAATGTACCTCCTCAGGGTACGCACTACTCAGTAACAGTGTCAGGATGTGCTAAGTGCAAAGTGAAGGAGTATCACATGTTTCTATCTTTTGCACAAGTATAAACAACAGAGGCATTTGCATAATATGCGATAATTAAAAAGCACTAACTGGCATACTTTAGTGTTAAGATTGCATTTAGCAACATTCTCATATGTATGGGAATTACATTCGCATTCTCAAGGGTCTAAATTGAATTCATCTAAAATTCCATCTTATGGGAATAACATTAGTTATTTCCACGGTGAACAGTCGCTCTTGCAGGGAAGATGCAATTGCGATAAAAATCTTACACACGTGGTTCAACACACTTACAAGTTTATGGTGAAAACTTGGGATATTCCCGTCTGATGGTGATTACATTGGCATTGACACGACTCGGGGTGCCGCACCCGCGGACCCGAAACAGACCGTTTGCCAAAACGAATGTAAGACAACACTGGGTAACTCAAACTTAGATCAGAGTGTGGAGTCATTCAAAGAAATTACTTGGACAGGACACCGGAGTATCGCAAGTCCATTCGGTTACACCGAAATGACCATCATGTGCTTTTAATATATATATATATATATATATATATATATATATATATATATACATATATATATATATATGTACATATTTACATGCATATCCATGTTTACAACATATTCGAGGTTCCACATTCATATACGTGTACACATTCATAACTAGATACATACATATATATCTATATATCTATATATATATATATATGTGTGTGTGTGTGTGTCGAAAACAAAGCAACCCAAGGCATGCACTCATGCCAAAACTTAACCGGGGTGCAAGGATGGTGTGGGGCACTACTAAGGTTAGCTCGAACCTAATAGGACCAACCTAAAGTAGGCTTGTTCTTGTTTAAACGGGGAAGAAGGTTCACAGCCACATAAGTGGCAATACCGGGGCTGCAAGTGTGCCAACATTTGGATTCCGCACACGTGCTGCCCAAAAACTCCAGCTAACATGGTGGTCTGGTCCCACGGACCAGACTGTCATGTCCACCAACCAGGTCTGGTCCCACTCATGGATCGGACCATACTGACTAAAGGGTTCGGTTGGGCTGGCTCCAGCCCTTAACAAGGGTTAAACGGCTAACGTAGTGATAGGGGGTGCCAAGGTGGGTCAAGGCATTTGGTCCTTAGGACCAGACAACAGCTAAGACAAGGTAGGGTCTGACCCTTTTTCAGTTCAGACCCGAGCCAAAAGTGGTTCAGCCGAACGAGAAACCCCGGGGGATGTGTCCCGCACAAATGGGCTGGCACCCGGCTCCAACTAAGTGGAGCCGCGGCTAGCACTCGGCTCACCCTAAGAAAGGCCAAGGCTGGCACCGGGTGCTAACCTTGCTGCCAAAGCTCGCACACACAGGTCTAAACCCTGGGTTCAGACCTACCTGCAACCGAAACCTCTTGGTACATAAAACAAAATATGTGCGAAGGCGTGCGCTGGGCACACGGACCATCTGCAAGGCACCCAACCCAGCCATGGCGCAAACCGGGTTGGCCAGAAGGTCTGGTCCACTGGACCAAGCAGTGCCATCATCCGCCAACATGAACCAGAGCCCAAGGGCTCAATTCGCAGGTACCAAGGGTTCAATGGGCGCCTGCACAAGGTCGGCCCAAACTGCTAGGTACCCAAAAAGGAAAACAAGAGGGTTAAGTGGGCTGGACTAGCGTCAAAGAGAGAAAAAAAAAGAAACCCAATGGGGACCTGGTCAAGCCGTGACCCAGGCCAGCACGAGCCACAGCACCCTTTCCCGAAAGGGTTGGGATTGGGTTGAACCCAACACACAAAAAGAAGAACATCAAACAGGGCGGTTGCAGCTACCAAAACGCTACAAGTAGGTGCTATCTAGAGTTGGGTGTAGGTTGGACGAGCTCAGCTCGGTCGAGCACACCCCAACGAGCCTACTAAGACCCTGCTCATGCTTTGAACCTCGTTATGAGGGTGAAGGCTCAGTGCCACGAAACTGCAAGGAAAAAAAAAGAAAACAAAAAGAGGTAAGCAACCAAAACAGAAAAACAAATGCTATTGAAAAACCGACTGCATATATGTAAAAATTTCTGCATGCAGCCATGAGACAAGGGGTTGAGCAATATGGTATAGAAAAAAAAACAAGATCATTTGCATGCTATAAGGATGGAAAATGACAATAACAAAGAACGTGGTATTGCATGTCTTGCTAATCCACCGAAAGATCGTGCACGCATAGGTGCATTAGCATCTTCGGTTTCATGAGTTAACGAACCACAAAGAAAATAGTCAGATCTTCACCTTAGCTATTTCAGGAAGAAGAAGGTAGGTTGCAGCTTCCTACTCCAAGAGACACCCACGGCTGGAAGTAGGGAACAAGAGAAATAGAAGATTTGGGAGAGAGAAGAGAGGAAAAATCGCCAAAAACAAGGGGGACCTGTTTTTTTTGTAAAGATTTTATAGGTGTGGGCTTAGGGATGGACGGCTGGGATTTAATCCCTCCAAGATGAAGGGTTGGGGAGCTCCACGCCCCGCAACAACCAATGCATGTCAAGCATTCCAAAAGGCTTTGCAGAATATTCAAAAATGTCATTCATTAAGAGCCTTAAAAGTTAGGATTTTTACAAGGAGGCGCCGTTGGCTGCCACCCATCGTGCCCAATGGATTTGAAGTATTTAAAATCTTTTGAAAATATTACAATCTTGCCATGGGGCACCAGCCCCATAGCCTTCTTTTGGAAAAGACGCCCCTCATGATGGAGTCTAGGCTTCATCATGAGGGTGTTAGAATGATGCATGGCCAATGAAGGCCTCTACTTAAAATCCATGCAAGAAATTTTTGAAATTACCATCCAGCTGGTCAAGCATTGACCAGCTGGTCAACCATGGCCATGGACGTCCACTATAGGGGTCGTTCATGGGTCTTGGATCCACTAGGTGCTCCGGATCCAAAACCAAAACCCGACGATTATGTATGTCATAAGAAAATGCTTATTTAATAAATTAAAATAATAATTTAATTCCAATAAATTATTTTATTCTCTTTATAACCTTAATTAACGTAGAATGGTTGATGCCTCTTGAGAAAATAGTCTCTCGTTCGTTAAAATTAAGCGTTCTAAGATTCGAGTCCAAAATTAAGTCAAGACTCGTAATTCACATGCACTGACAAGGTTTTTTCGTCGTTCGGGTCACAAATTCAGGGTGTATCACTAAAACCTTATTCCAAACTTACCCTAAAAATTTTGGAGGTTGATTCGCTCTAGATTTCTCAAAATTGCTCTATTTACATAAAATTACGCGATTTAACCCAATTCTCAAAATAAGCAAATCTTCAGAAATTGCCAAAACATAAAAATTCATCGATTTCCATATAATTACACAATATATATAAAAATGAAAATCGTGGATCTTACATCCTCCCCTTCTTAAAAAGGATTTCGTCCGCAAAATCACCCTTAGGAGGTTACAAAAAGTTTCGGATACTTCTCTCTCATGCTCGCTTGTGGTTCCCATGTGCATTCTTTAATGCCATGGTGCTGCCATCATACCTTAACTAGCGGAATAGTCTTGGTACGCAAAACTTGATCTCGTCGATCAACAATCTCAATAGGCCTTTCTGACAAAGTCAGATCTTCCTGCACGTCCACATCTTCGTAACGAATGACATGCGATGGGTGGGGAATGTACTTCCTGAGCATCGACACGTGAAAAACATTGTGAATGTGGGCATATTGTGGAGGCAACTCGACACGATATGCCACTTCACCAATCCTTGCCACGATCTTGAACGGTCCAACATACCTCGGACTCAACTTCCCTTTCTTCCCAAAACGAAATACGCTCTTCGTAGGCAAAACTCTGACAAAAACCATGTCTCCAACATCGAAAGACAATTCACGACGTCTCTTATCGGTGTAACTCTTATGCCTATCTTGCACTGCCTTCAAACGTTCACAAATCTTCTGCACTTTCTGCGTGTAGTGCTGAAGAACAATCGGCCCTTCGCTCGCTTTGTCGTTGATGTCGACCAATAAGATGGCGACCGACAAGGTCTACCATACAACGCTTCATACGGGGCAATCCCGATACTAGCATGATAACTGTTGTTATACGCGAACTCTACCAAACATACGCGTGAATCCCATTCACCCTTTCAATCAAGCAAACAAGCTCGCAACATATCTTCTAACGTTTGAATCGTCCGCTCGGATTGTCCATCCATCTGAGGATGAAAGGTTGTGCTAAACTTCAACTTCGTCCCCAAAGCAGATTGCAATTGACCCCACAGTCGCGAAGTGAATCAGGGATCATGATCTGAAATGATAGATCTCGGCACACCGTGCAATCGAACGATCTCTTTAATGTACAAGTCGGCTAAGCTCTCAAGCGATTGACTGATCCTGATCGGCAAGAAGTGGGCAGACTTGGAAAGTTTGTCCACGACTACCCAAATCGCATCGTGTTTACGCCTCGTCAGTGGTAACCCAACCACAAAATCCATCGTAACATCCTCCCATTTCCACTGAGGGATCTCAATCCTCTGCAAGGTGCCACCGGGACGCTGATCTTCTGCTTTGACTTGCTGATAAGTCAAACACCTTGCAACGTAAGCCGCTATCTCTCGCTTCATGCCATGCCACCAATACTTCCGCTGTAAGTCCTTGAACATCTTCGTTCCTCCTGGATGAATCGTGTACTTCGACATGTGAGCCTCATCAAGAATTTCTCTCTTCAGCTCAGGGTTACTTGGAACCCAAAGGTGATCTCTCATACGAACGCTGCCATCCTCAGACACCCTAAAAGAAGAATCTTCTTGCCCAGCCAAGGCCAGAAACTTGCCATACTGGTCGTCAAGCTTCTGAGCCTCTACGATCTTCGGCAAAAACTCGGATCGAATGGTTAGACCAGACAATCTGATCGAACCATCACCAACCGAAAAAGGTTTCTAGGCTACGAAATCTTCAATGAGCTTCTGGCTCCACACAAGACTAGCCAAAACACCGCTCGCTTTGTGGCTAAGTGCATCCGCCACAATGTTCGCCTTACCTGGGTGGTAAGACAACGTGAAATCGTAGTCCTTGATGAACTCAAGCCATCGTCGCTGCCTCATGTTCAGCTCCTTCTGGGAGAACAAATACTTGAGGCTCTTGTGGTCTGAAAAGACCTCAAACGATTCCCCATATAGGTAATGTCGCCATGATTTTAAAGCAAACACG